>NW_027643612.1:70000-90000 GCF_032717465.1 Coenobita brevimanus
GTGTTTGTGTGTGTGTTTAGTTCCCAGCATACTAGGCTGGGTGTGGCGGGTAGGTGGGTCTGGGGAGTGAGGTGGGGTGGGGGGAGGCGGGAAAGGGGGGACTTCCTTCCACTTCCATCTTCCTCTCCGTCTGTCCTATCTGCCTGTCCTCAGCGCAGCCGAACGTGCTAGGACGGTGTGTCTGTCTGTTAGTGTCTGTCTGCTTTAGTGCTTCTTTCACTTCTCCACCTTTACTTTTTTATGCGCTTTTTCATTTTCTGTCGTTCTAGAATGAGCGTGATGGAGAGAGGGTAGAGGGGCGAGTAGGAGCGAGGGAGCGAGTTGGAGATAGACATAGGACCTACTACATAATATTAATTGCTAAAGGTATCTTGTCCGTATTTAACTGATATACTTTGATAATACTTGAAACATTTGCTCTAGTCCAATACTTTTGTGATATACTTTGAGATACTTTAATATATAAAATCTTCTGCCAGAGTAACCTAACAGCTGCTGCCATTGCTACTTGTATACTTTGTAAATGTATTGTAATTGTAAACTCTTGTAAAACACTAAAGATAATAAAAGAATCAGCTGTATATCAACTTTACTTTGCCCTTTATGGTATTACAAATGACTAAAATACAATATCACAGAAAAAGTAAAGTATGCAAAGAAAGCATACAATGCTATACTCTAGTTCCCAAAGACATGGAACAGAGTACACAGTAGACTCCAGCACAAGTTAAATGATTCTGTCCCGTCATCCTAAGAGGGTTTTCTGAAGCTGTAGGATATCGTCAGAAGCTAGCAAAGAGTAAAAGTGACATCCGCAAACCGGGAGCTCTGCGTCCAGCGCTCCGCGGTTTAAGTCCCAGAGGTGGACAGATGTTTTGACGTGTAGACATTACCAGGGCGTAGCTTGGTGGCCTACCCTTTAATATTCTGGACTAATGGTGGTCTAGCCTCGTGCCCCTGCGCTCCACCTCATAAAAAAAAAAAAAAAAAAAAGGAAAGCCAAGGGTCATGAATGAACTAAAGGACTGAACTAAGCGGAGAAGAACAAAAATCGTAGAGAAGATCGCCCCAAATTTGATGAGACAGTGTAGTATAACTGAGTGAAATAGGCGTTGGATATGACGGAACTAAACGGCAGTTATACCCACCTCTCTTCTGTACCCTACACTACTCTGATTCAGCCTACCCTACCCTACCCAGCCCTACACTACCCTACCCAGCCCTACCCTACCCAGTCCACCACCACCCAGCCCTATCTTACCCTGCCATAACCTATCCTACCCTCCCAAACGCAACTCGACCCATCCCAACCCCATACTGCCAAAACCAACCCAACCTTACCCCACCCTGTCAAGACCGACACAATCCTACCCCACCCTGCCAAAACCAACCCAGTCCTACTCCACCCTGCCAAACCCGACCAATCCTTTTCCACCCTGCCAAAAACCGACCCAATCTTACCCCACCCTGTCAAAACCGACCCCATCCTACTTCACCCGGCCAAAACCGACCCAATTCTACCCTACCCTGCCATAACCGACCCATCCCTACCCTACTCTGCCAAAACCAACCCAATTCTACCCCACCTTGCTAAATGCGACCCAATCCTTGCCCACCCTGCCAAAACCGACCCACACCTACCCTACCCTGTCCAAACCGACCCAATCCTACCTCACCCTTCCAAAACCGACCCAATCCTACCCCACCCTGCCAAAACCGATCCAATCCTACCCCACTCTACCAAAACCGAGCAAACCCTACCCCACTCTACCAAAACCAACTCAATTCTACTCCACTCTGCCAAAACTGACCTAATCATACCCCACCCTGCCAAAACCGTCCGTCAGGTGTCTGTGAGGGGGGAGGTGGTAGATAGGAATGTAGTCCAGGTGACGGAAATTAACTCAGCTCCAGTACCAAGCAGACGTTCGACCAGTGAGAAGTATAACGAGTTAATAAATATAATATACGGAGGCCAAGATAGATATATTCCTTCAAAACCGTTTAGAACTAACAATTCAGAACCAAGATGGTTAAACAACAGATTAAAATCTCTCATAGGCCAAAGGAAAGGAATATATAGAAAAATAAAACGTGGAGAGGAACACTTACGTAACCGGTACACAATTTTAAATAGAGAAGTAAAGAGGGAGATAAGAAAAGCAAAGAGAAGTTATGAAATTAAGGTTGCCAGTGAATCAAAAGAAAACCCCAAGGGTTTTTATCAAATGTACCGAACGAAAAATAAAGATAGGATAGGACCACTCAGAACAGAATCAGGTGACATTACCAGTGAAGATAAAGAAATGTGCTCCATCCTAAATAATTATTTCATATCAGTATTCACCAAGGAAAATCTAAGCCTGGTCCCTCAAGCAGCAAATATTTACCATGAGAATACGGAAAATATTCTTAGTAAAATAACCATTAGTAAGGAGGACGTATTGAAAGAAATTAACAAGTTAAAACCTCAAAAATCGCCAGGTCCGGACGATATATATGCAAAAATTATAAAAGAAACCAAAGAAGAATTATGTCAGCCACTTTTAACGTTATTTAATGACTCTTTAAGTTCAGGAGAAGTTCCAGAGGCGTGGAAAACCGCAAACGTAGTGCCCATCTTTAAAAAGGGTGATAAATCAGCTGCGTCGAATTATCGTCCGATAAGTCTAACGTCAATAGTAGGAAAAATGTTAGAGTCAATTTTGGCAAATAGGATTAGAGAACACTTAGAAAGATTTAATCTTATAAACGAAAGTCAGCACGGATTCAGGCAAGGACGATCCTGCCTCACAAATTTGTTGTCATTCTACTCGGAGGTCTATGAGGCAGTAGATAGCGATAAAGCTTACGATGTTATTTATCTGGACTTTAGTAAAGCTTTTGATAGGGTCCCACACGAAAGGTTAGTTAGAAAGGTTCGAGCACACGGTATAGACGGCGATATCTTAAAATGGATAGAATCCTGGCTGAAAGGACGAAAGCAGAGAGTATTAATAAATGGAACTAAGTCGGACTGGGGATTAGGCTAGTAACTAGCGGTGTACCACAGGGTTCAGTACTCGGTCCCTTATTATTTATCATATATATAAATGATCTAGACTTAGGAGTCAATAGCAGAATCAGCAAATTTGCCGACGATACAAAAATAGGGCGTATCATTAACTCGACTGACGATTGCCATTACTTACAAAAAGACCTCGATACATTGTCCAAATGGTCTAAAACTTGGCAAATGGAATTTAACGTTGAAAAATGCAAAGTACTTAACGTAGGCAAGACCATTGGAGATACTAAATACAGCTTAGATAACAAAGAAATTAGCAAATCTGAATGCGAGAGAGATCTAGGAGTTATGATTAGTAACGACCTTAAACCTAGGCAACAGTGTATTAATGCGAGAAATAAAGCAAATAGGGTCCTAGGATTTATTTCGAGAAGCGTGAGCAATAGATCATCTAAAGTAATACTGAAACTTTATCTAGCATTAGTAAGGCCACATTTAGACTACGCAGTACAATTTTGGTGTCCTTACTATAGAATGGATATTAATTCGTTAGAAAATGTACAGAGAAGAATGACTAAAATGATACATGACGTCCGGAACCTGTCATATGAAGACAGACTGAAAAGACTAAGTCTGCATTCGCTAGAGAGGCGTAGAGTAAGGGGAGACTTAATTGAGGTTTTTAAGTGGATGAATGGTATAAATAAGGGAGATATTAGCAAGGTACTTAAAGTAAGCATACAGGATAGAACTAGAAATAATGGTTTCAAACTAGAAAAATTCCGTTTCAGAAAGGAAATCGGTAGAAATTGGTTTGGTAATAGAGTAGTAGACGAATGGAATAAGCTACCTAGTAAAGTAGTTGCTGCCTCTTCCATTGAGAGTTTCAAGCATAGGCTAGATAAGCATATGACAAATAAGGGGTGGATATAGAATAAAGAAAATATTATAACCAATACTAATTCAAAAATAAATTTTCTTTTCAGGTTACACTATGATAGTCTCTATTCTCCTTTCACACTTTCCTGTAAAATGTCCACGCCAGTTTTTCTATACGGCGTGGTGTTCTTTCTGACTTTTTCCTGCCGGCTTCGGCTGGAGGGTTTGGAGGGCGGGGGAGAGCCTTCTTCTTTGCTATCCTTATCTCATTCTAGTAGTTCAGTTACTCTTCTAGGAGCTGCCTAGCATGGGCCAACCGGCCTACTGCAGTTATCCTCTCTTCTTATGTTCTTATGTTCAATACTCTGCCAAAACCGACCCAACCCTTCCCCACCCTGACAAAACCGACCCATACCTATCCCACCCAGCCAAAACTGAGCCATTCCTATCCCACCCTGCCAACTCTGACTCAATCCTACCCCACCCTGCCAAAACCGACCCATCTCTACCCCACCCTGCCAAGACCGACCCATCCCTACCCCACCCTGCCAAAACCGACCCATCCCTACCCCACCCTGCCATATCCGACCCAATCCTACCCCATCCTGCCAAAACCGACCCGATCTTACCCCACCCTAAAGAGACCGACCCATTCCTACCCTACCCTGCCAAGACCGACCCGTCCCTACCCCACCCTGCCAAGACCGACCCGTCCCTTCCCCACCCTGCCAAGACCGACCCATCCCTACCCCACCCTGGCATAACCGACCCAACCCTACCCTGCCCTAACCAAACCAATCTTATCTAACTCATTTTTCACTCTAACACTTTCTTCAGTTTTCTTCATTCTTTCTCCAGACGATTTTCTTCAGCTCTGGAGAGGAAGTTTGAATTTGAGGGATTAGATACAGCCAGCATCAACCCCTTCTCTGTCAGGGGATCTCCTAAGTTGAATAAAATCGTGCGGTCAGCTAGGACAAAGTAAATAAATCGTTCTTGGTCTGAAGGGTTACATGATTCTGTCCCGTCATCCTAAGAGGGTTTTCTGAAGCTGTAGGATATCGTCAGAAGCTAACAAAGTGTAAAAGTGACATCCGCAGACCGGGAGCTCAGCGTCTAGCACTCCGAAGTTCAAGTCCCAGAGGTGGACAGATGTTTTGACGTGTAGACGTTACCAGGGCGTAGCTTGGTGGCCTACCCTTAAATATTCTGGACTTACGGTGGTCTAGCCTCGTGCACCTGCGCTCCACCACATAAAAAAATAAATAAAAAGGAAAGCCAAGGGTCATGAATGAACTAAAGGACTGAACTAAGCGGGGAAGAACAAAAATCGTAGAGAAGATCGCCCCAAATTTGATGAGACAGTATCATAACTGAGTGAAATAGGCGTTGGATATGACGGAACTAAACGGCAGTTATACCCACCTCTCTTCTGTACCGTACACTACCCTGATTCAGCCTACCCTACCCTACCCAGCCCTACACTACCCTACCCAGCCCACCACCACCCAGCCCTATCTTACCCTGCCATAACCTATCCTACCCTCCCCAACGCAACCATAACCTACCCATGCTTACCCTCGCCTGCCGTAATCGACCCACCTCTATTCAACCCTGCCATAACCGACCCATCCCTACCCTACCTCGGCATAATCAGCCCAATCTAACCTCACCCTGCCAAAACCGACCCAGTCCTACCCCACCCTGCCAAAACCGGCCCAATCCTACGCCGTCCTGCCAAAACTAACCCAACCTTACCCCACCCGGCCATAACCGACCCAACGCTACCCCACCCTGCCACAACCGTTCCATCCCTACCCTACCTTAACCAAACCAGTCTTATCTAACTCATTGTCCACATTAACACTTTTTTCCATTTTCATCTTTCTTCCTCCAGACGATTTTCTTCAACTCTGGAGATAAATTTCGTACTGGAGGGGTTAGATACGAGGGGATCTCCTAAGCTGAATAAAATCGTCCGGTTACCTAGAACAAAGTAACTAAGTCATTCTCTGTCTGAAGGGGTTATTGTGTCTGTCCCATCATCCCGAGAGGGTTTCTTTAAGCTCCAGGAAATCGTCTAAAGGTAGCAAAGTGTAAACATGACGTCACCACTTGGTCTAGGCGCCACAGATCGACTCCCGGAGGTGAACAAAGGTTTTTATATCATATAAACGTTTTATATTTTATATTTTACAACTTTCAGAGGCATTTACTCAGCTTTAGGAGTCTTATGGATAGGCTCAATCAAACGTATCGAACCTCCCATGTTAGAAAAAATAGCTTACAGAAATGCGTCCTCGTACTGAAGGGGCGGAATGGACAGATCGAGTGACTAAGGTATTGAATTATGTATATGACTGGTTTTGTTATTATTATTATTATTATTATTATTATTATTTCAGGCAAATGTCCCAGGCTTTTAGACTGGCTGACTAGCGAATATTATTAAGTCTCCCGTGGCTCCGTGCTCCTTCCACTCAAGAGCCTGCACTTCACGCATTCCACGCACAAGATGGCGCCACCGCTGCATTCCTGCGAAGACGAGAGGTCAAGTGGACGACACTTGCTTTTTGTTTGTTTGTTTACTGTAATTGCTTAAAGTTGTGATCCCTCCAACTTGAATGCTCAGTTGTAACTATAGATAACTAGAATACGATGCTAGTCACGAAGAAGGGCTATGAAAAGATACAGAGCTCGTAGTAGTGGCTGGATGAATCACTCTTGCATGATAATCAGAGACGGTGAATAAAACCCACACTTGTAGACGAAGAATATAATTACCAAACAGTTTCGGTGGACACTGCCACCATTTTCAGTGGTCAAGATAGTGAGAGGGAGTGACGTACTGACTATACAAGGGTTCCTTTTTATGCGTGTGTGTGTGGAGGGTGGGGTAAAGGTGAGGTGGGGTGGGGTAGATTGTAAGCGGGGATTAACCCAAGGGGGATTTTGGGGGGGACATTACCGGACAGATCAGGTGTAATTCCTATCTGACCTTACCTGTGTCGTAGCAGGAAGGGTGGGGTAAAGGTGAGGTGGGGTGGGGTAGATTGTAAGCGGGGATTAACCCAAGGGGGATTTTGGGGGGGACATTACCGAACAGGTCAGGTGTAATTCCTATCCGACCTTACTTGTGTCGTAGCAGGAAGGGTGGGGTAAAGGTGAGGTGGGGTGGGGTAGATTGTAAGCGGGGATTAACCCAAGGGGGATTTTTTTTGGGGGGGGCATTACCGGACAGGTCAGATAGGAATTACACCTGACCTGTCCGGTAATGTCCCCCCCAAAATCCCCCTCGGGTTAATCCCCGCTTACAATCTACCCCACCCCACCTCACCTTTACCACACCCTTCCACACACACACAGGCATAAAAAGGAACCCTTGTATAATCAGTATGTCACTCCCTCTCACTATCTTGACCACTGAAGATGGTGGCAGTGTCCACCGAAACTGTTTGGTAATTATAGTCTTCATCTACAAGTGTTGGTTTTATTCACCGGCTCGTAGTATTTTTTCTTTTAACTAAAATACATGAAATAAGCTGCAAAAATACGAAAATACAAGCTTACTTAATGTAAATGAATTATAGTACGTTCAGGATGGAGGGAAGGCATTTTGTATTTTGTTTGTGATGTTATAGTGCAGTGGTTCCCAACCTTTTTGGTCCTGTGGCCCCCCGAGAAAATTATGAGAAGCTCCATGGCCCCTATATAACTCAGATCGTATATTTATATATTTTTAATATTTGATATTGTGCAGAAAACGGTAATTACCCCAATATACTTAAGGCTAAACTATCACAGTAAGGTATATTTCATACTTGATTTATGTCAGGTTTTACCCAGACCAAATAACTTATAATATCTTATATTACCAATAAGGCCCATGGCCCCCCAGTCAATGTCCCATGGCCCCCTTGGGGGCCATGGCTCCCAGGTTGGGAACCGCTGTTATAGTGTCTCTCAGGATCCTAGGATCCTGTCTCGGCTGAACCAAATTGTCTGGCGTCAGCTGGAACATGATGCTAGAGTTATGTCGGTCGTGAGGGGGTTAATGGTGACGGTATTGACACTGTCAGGCTCCTATGACTCACTCAGTCGAATAAAATCGTCTGAGTCAGCTGAAATGGGGTACTAGAGTTGTCCCAAGCACCAGAGGGTTAAGACTCTTAACCTCCTGAGTGATGCTTGTCCGGAGCATCACTCAGGGGGTTAATCTTAACCCCCTGAGTGATGCTTGTCCCGAGCATCCACTCAGGGGGTTAATCTTAACCTCCTGAGTGATGCTTGTCCCGAGCACCCCCTGAGGGATGCTTGTCCGGAGCATCACTCAGGGGGTTAAGATTCTTAATCCTCTGGTGCTTGGGACAACTCTAGTATTCCGTTCCAGCTGACAGACGATTTTATTCGGCTGAGTGAGTCATAGGAGCCTGACAGTTATACTACACTCACCATTAACCCCCGCATGACCGGCATAACTCTGGTATATCATGTTCCAGCTGACGCCAGACAATTTGGTTCAGCCGAGTGGGTCTGGGGCCTGGGGGGCACTAAATGAAAATATCCAAAAAATATTAAAGGGGGGGCTATATCAGTTTTGCCACAGGAGGTATACCAAAATTGGACTTTTTAATAAAACCCCCTCCTCTCTCACTCCCTGTGTTTTGTATATACCCCTCTCTGTCTGCCTGTGGTGTGTCTGTCCCACCCCCTCTGTGTGTGTGTGTGGTGTGTCTACTGTGTGAAGGTGGCTGTGGCTATGTACGTGTCTTGTGTGTGTGTGTGGTGTGTCTACGGTGTGAAGGTGGCTGTGTACGTGTCTTGATGTGTGTATGTATGTAGTAGTGTGTGTGTGTGCGTCTTGATGTGTATATGTATGTAGTATGTGGGTGCGTCTTGTGTGTATGTATGTAGTAGTGTGTGTGTGTGTAAGTGTCTTGGTGTGTGTGAGCTGAAGCGTAAGTCCATATATGGGGCCTTGTGGTTTTAAGGAAAGCCTGCTACGCAAGCTTCCTCAGCCACATTTTAAAGAAACCTCTATCACACCGGGACTTGAACCCGGGTCTTCCTGATCAGGAAGCCAGCACCATGCTGACCCTGCTACCGCGGCCCCAAGATGATAGCGGCTGAAACTTCTACTGTATTTTATTTCTTTACATGTTACAAAAAATGGGAAATTGGACAACATGCATAGACTTAACTAAATTGTCATGTACCTATTAATGTCGCTTTAGGAGGAGATATCTCGAAATTTCCTGAGCTACTTGGAATACCTAAGCCTGCAGTTTAATGCTAATCATGAACAAGTGCTATGGAAAGAATATAGAGCAGTTGCTACTTATATAAAGGGAGAAAGTAAAAACTGCAACTTTGCTATCGAACGGCAGGACTTAAACGATTAACCATATATTACATAAACTTAACACACTGAGTGACACAGAAACTAAACATATGATACAAATTCTTTAATGAAACTTATAATGAGAGTACAAATGACAAAATATACACTGCACAGGAAGACAGTACAGTACTGAGTGGTCGTACCTTCCGTGAGGACTGAGAATGAAAGCCTATCTGTTGTACTGATTTATAAACGGAAGAGATGAATCGCTAAATTTGATCCACAGTAAAAAATAATAATAATAATAATAATAGTGAATACATAAAACAATAAAGACAAACCATATACACTACATGTCCACCCTAAACTGACAAAAACCTGGCATCTCTCCACCTTGAATGCTGAGCTGTTTCTAGAGATAATGACTAGATTATCATGCAAATCACAATGAAGATCTATGGGGAGGATGCAAAACCATAATACCGTCTTATTCTGCCACTTAGATACAAGAACTAAGCAGCAGAAGGACTAAAATTTGTCAAGGTGAGCCAACTGCAATGACACAGATGAAGTCTGAGATTATATAATGTGTAATCATGAACTGATTGCATCATTCAGTAAAGATTACAAAAGGAAAAGCTATCAAATCTGAAAGTGTAAGTACTATACAAGATATGATTAACCTTGTACATCCATATTCTGAGATATGCTTCCTACATCATAGCCTACACACAAATTCATCCCCCTCAACAGTAATGGTATATTCCTGCTGTCTCCTGACTTCCAATCAACTTATGAAACCTCTCTCCTAATTACAGTACAGTAATATGTTAATGAAGGCTGCTAGTAATTACCTTCAGTATGATAATTCTTATTTAAAGGTAGCAGCAATGGTTAATGAAGGATGTAAGGTATGCAGTCCTTCCAGTTCAATATACTATATCTCCAATCAGGCTTTATCCAGTGTCTCTCCTACACATGTTAATACCTTCAGTCTTCACTAGTTTAACTCACAGAGCAGGGATTTTTTTTTTTTTCATGCCATCTCATGATTATATTTAGCTTTGTATAGACTTCTGGAAGTGTAGGGGTTAGGCACAGCCTCACTGAACTCCTGCAATAGCAGAGACTTTGCATAAGTTGAATAAAATTGCCTTCTGGCACTATGAATAAACTGAAAAGGGCATCACCGGGATTGCAAGAGTTAAAGGGACTCGCGGAGTTTATATCCCCGATGTAAACAAACTACCCATTAGTTTTTACACACATCCCCTCATTTTTTCCAGCCAATTAACCTACTATGCCTGCCCATGTACAGGATCACATTCGACCTTAAAACCTAAACAGATGGTGTGAATATCAGGGGATTTAAGTAGCACTGCTTACTCGGGTTTAAAGGGACATCTTGGTCACCTGGAGATACACACCGCCGTATATCATCCTTATAGCTAATAATTACAACTTACATCAGCCGACTACACCTCTCGATAATGACAGCAAACACTGATAAACACATGGGCATAAGAATTACCATAATAAGAAGTAGACTAACACCGTAAAGAATAAAATCTTCACTCATCTCCAGCATCTCTCAACGTTGCTCCCATAATGCACCAGTGACGTCACACTTCAAATTAAACATTTACTTATTAAATTTTAAGAAGAAAATTTCGTGAATATATTATCAGGCTTTTAAACATTAATTTTCGTGCAAACTGAATAGAGAGGTAAGTAAAGTGTTTCTTGTTAAATTAAAGATAACCCCATGAATCAGTGGCATCATCATCTCTCTCTCTGAAGTTCCATATAGAGTACCAGAGTAGGATCACTATTTACTGTCCTGCCGATATATCTCTACAGTTTTACAAGGGGATTTAAAAATAAACGGCCTGGTGGTGGTGGCAGGGGATAAAATTTTGCGATACCAGTCTCTAATCTGCTGCCATTCCCTACAGAACCTGAGCATAATAGAAGAGAAATTAGCCCAGGTTGATGCAGCAATTCTTAACTCAAAATTGCCCCAAGAACAACTTTCTGAAGTTTGTCAAACATTTCATGCAACACCCTGTATGGGAAATTTGGATAAAATATTGGTGAAAGAGAGAGAGATTGTCCAGGTGCTTGAGGGTGCGAAAGTGGATGTATGTGGAATAACTGTAACAAAATGGAGAGGAGAAAGTGTGAGAGAATGGGAGTATGGATGGGGTATTGCAGGAGTAGGTGAGAATGAGAGGGCAAAGGAAGGAGTATGTATAGTTGTGAGTAAAAGATGGAAGAGTAGCATAAGACAGTATGGATCAGTTGGGTCAAAGATTGTGTGGGTAAAGTTGAAAGTTGGAATACAAATGTGGGCGATTGTGTGTGTGTATGCACCAACGCAAGATCGTGCTAGAAGAGTGAGAGAAGAGTTCTGGACAAATGTGGAAGTGTGCATGGAAAAGTTTGGAAGGAATGAGAGAGTGTTTTTGATTGGTGATATGAATGGTAAAGTTGGGAATGTGAAGGTGGATGGAATAGTTGGTGAGTGGGGTGTGCCTGCTGAGATAGATGAGAATGGGAGTGCGTTAGTGGACATTTGTGCTGGGAGGGGGTTGGTGATAGCCAATACCCTCTTCAGGCATAAAATGATCCACAGGTATACATGGCGAGTGATGAGAAGGGTGGGTGGTGAACTGAATGAAAGGAAGGCAATGATTGATTATGTGTGTGTGGATGAAAGGATGCGAAGATGTGTAAAGGATGCAAGAGTGTATAGAGGTTGGGGGAGTGGACTTTCTGACCACTACTTGGTGGTGGCCAGAATTAGGATTCAAGTAAGATGGAGGAATAGAAGAAGGGAAAGACGAGAGGAAGGAGTAGTTGCAAGTTGAGTGGAAAGGTTACAAGAGGATGAGAAAAAGGCAAAGTATAAGAGAGAAGTGGAGGAACGATTGGGCAAATATGAATTGGAGCAGATGGGAGACGTGGAAGGTGTGTGTAGGATATTTACAGAAGAAATATGTGCAGCATGTGATGTGGTGTGTGGAAGGAAGAGAAGACGGAGGGGGGTGCAAGGAACGGAGTGGTGGACTGAAGAGGTGAGACAGGCTGTGGCACAAAAGAAGAAAGTATACAATGAATGGATGAGAAATAGGGGCGTGGAAGAAGTTGAGAGGCGGAAGAGAGAGTTATATGTAGAAAGAAAGAAAGAGGTGAAAAGATTAGTAAGAGAGAGTAAGAAGAGAGTGGATGAGGAATTTGGAAGGAATTTGAGTGTAAAGTGGAGGGACTGTAAGAAAATGTTCTGGAAAGAGGTGAAAAGAGTAAGACAGGGTGGAAGTGAAGTTAGCAGGGGAGTGAAAGATAAAAATGGTAGATTACTAGTGGAGAAGGGAGAAAAAATGAGCAGATGGAGAGAACACTTTAAGGAATTGTTGAACATAGAGGATGGAAGTAATGCGAGTATAAGTGGCTGGGGAATGGCTGGGAGGAGGAGGGAGGTGAGAAGACAGGAAGAAATCAGTAGGATAGAAGTTGTGGAAGCAATGAAGAAAGTTAAATCGGGGAAAGCCCCAGGAATTGATGGAGAGTGTGGTGAAATGCTGAAGCATGGGGGAGAGATAGTAGTAGAATGGATGTGGAAGATGTGCAGATTGGCCTGGGAGGAAGGTAGAGTCCCGGAGGATTGGAAGTCAGGTATAATTATTCCCTTGTACAAAGGAAAAGGGGAAAAAGAAGTGTGTGGTAATCAAAGGGGCATTTGTCTTCTTAGTATAATAGGAAAAGTGTATGGTAGGATACTTATTGACAGAGTTAGAGAAAGAACAGAGAAATTAGTTGGAGAAGAACAGAGAGGCTTTAGGAAGGGAAGAGGTTGTGTAGATCAGATATTCATTCTTAGATCTTGAGTGGAAAAGTTTCTAGAGAAGGGAAAGAAGTTGTATGCGGCTTTCATGGATTTGGAGAAAGCATATGACAGGGTGGATAGACAAGCATTGTGGAAAGTGTTAAGAATATATGGAGTAGATGGGAAGTTGTTGAATGCTGTGAAGAGTATGTACGATGATGCGAAGGCTGCAGTGCGTGTGGATGGTGAACTAAGTGAATTTTTCTCTTTGAAAGTTGGGTTGAAACAGGGATGTGTCATGTCTCCATGGTTGTTCAATCTGTACATGGATGGGGTAATAAAAGAGGTACAAGGTAGGGTAGTGGATGTTGGAGTGGCCCTGGTGAAAGAGGATAGTGTCTGGAAACTCCCTGTACTGTTGTTTGCAGATGATACTGTGTTGTTGAGTGAAGACGAAGGGGAGGTGCAAGGCTTGGTGGATGAGTTTGGGAGAGTGTGCAAGAAACGGAATCTAAAGGTGAATGTAGGGAAGAGTAAAGTGATAGTCTTTGAGAGAGGTGAAGTCAGTGAATGTACAGCGAGGTTGGATGGTGAGGAATTGGAAAATGTGAGTACGTTTAAGTACTTGGGCAGTGTGATGAGTAAGGGTGGAGGTTTGGAGGGTGAAGTGCTTGAAAGGGTACAGCAGGGAAGAAAGGTTGCTGGTTCTTTGAAAGCAGTGATAAGAAACAGGGAAGTGAGCATGGAAGTGAAAAAGTTACTACATGGTATTGTGATACCAACTCTAACGTATGGAAGTGAAGCTTGGACGTTGTTTAAAGGACACAAGTCAAGAGTGAGAGCAGTGAAAATGAGTTATTTAAGAGGAGCCTGTGAAGTCACATGGAGAGACAGGCTGACGAATGAGGATATAAAGGAGCGTTGTGGTGTGGATGTGGATGTGATAGGAAGCGTTATGAGAACACACTGAGGTGGTTTGGCTGTGTGGAGAGGATGGAGGGTGAAAGACTGACGAAGAGAGTGTATGTGAGTGAGGTGGAGGGGGGAAGAGGGAGGGGGAGGCCGAGGATGAGATGGAGGGATGGGGTGGAGAGGTATATGAAAGACGGGGGTGTGAGTTGGGAGCAGGGCAGTGAAATGGCGGGGGACAGGGCGACTTGGAGGCGATTTGTTTGTGGCCACCCCAAACGGGATTGAGGCGTCTGACAATAGATAGAGATAGATAGAAAATTAAATAACTAAAGCTAACACTGATTTGAACTAATACACATCTGGTCCACAGGTCGTGCTGGAGTATGCTGCCTTGTTGCTGCTTCCTTGCCACACTGGTCATACCCTGCTGAAGTTTGGTCTGCCCTGCCGTGAGAAGCCTGACGGTGGTGTGGTGTCTTCCCCTACTCTGAGATGCCTGGTGGTGTGGTGGTGGTGGCGGCGGCGGTGGCGGCAGGGTGTCGTGTCTTCCCCAGCCGTGAGATTCCTTGCTGCTGCTGCTGGTGATCTGCCCTGACCTGCCGAGAGAAGCCTGGTGGTGATGGTGTGATCTGCCTTGCAAGTCCAGGATGTTCTGTGGACAAATGCTACTTTTGAATGCATAACTTATATTGCTGTCTCTGTTAATGTATTTTGTACTGAAGTATTAATAATGAAAACTTAAATTTTCTGTCTTGTTTCATTACCTTTTTAACTGTGGCTTTGACTTAATATAGGTGATAAGTATATTGCGCTCTGCAGTCTTGTGTGTTGTGGGGACGGCTTTTGTGATGAGCTAAGACATTCTGATCGCTTCACCAAATTACTGCTCAGCCGTGTGATCAGTGGACATAAAAGATTATACAATACAATGATATACAGCTAAGCATAAAAAAGGTTATGGGAATTCTCCACCATGCAATCAGTGGACCTAAATTAAAGCCTATATTATAAAGCTAAGCCTGAAGAGGGTTGTGGGAAATAGATAATGATGCAGGGTAGACACTGGTAATGTTCACTGAGCCGTGCCCGCAACACACAAGAACTGGGTGGCGTAATATATGGACCACCTTGTATAATGAGAGGCCGTAAGTGTGTGCTGACTCACAAACTTGCCACCAATGCCCCGTCATAACTATTACTGTGTCTTGTAGGAAGCACAAAGAAAACAGGCCACAGAATACCTCCTTGTCTCTTGTTCCTCCTACACAAACATACACGCCTTTCTCTTTAACTTGGCACAGAGTTTTATTTAAAGCATACCAGAATGTCAGGCAGATCAGTAGCAGAAGTAGACAATACTACAGCCCTACATTCTTTCCACAGCACTCATTCGTGACTAACATCATATTTTAGTGATAACTATCGCTACTACTCGGCAAACTGTATGGAAACTATAAGCTATCTGTCTATCCATCTATCTATAGCCAGATGACTTAATCCCGTAAGAGGTGGCCACAAACAAGTGGCCTCTATGCCACCCTGTCCCCTGTCATTCTGCATCACTCCCCCTAATTCACACACACCCTCTCTCATATACATCCCAACTCCATCCTCCACTTATAAGTAATACATTAAAACAACCGTGAATTACTGCCGCACAGGCTGAGCCGTAATCATATCCAACACAAACACGAAGGAGCTTTAAAGAACAGAAAACAATACCTTGATAGCAGAAGACACTAAGACCACAAGTACTGACAGCCTACACCAAGAAACATAACTAATTTCAGTCAGAGACCAAGTGAATATGATAGGCACACAGTTCATCACTTCAACTCAAGATCCGTCCCACCTTTGTAACCTTATGTTGCGTCATCCTCTCCACAAACAAAATCGAACAACCGCCCAACACTACACAGAGTATCTTTGCAACATATCCCCTCCTCCACCCGACTCTACACTTCCCAGACACATTCACAAACTCATAAACACCCCAGCCAGCCAAAACTTTCTGCCAAACACATACATAAACACACAGACACCCCAGCCAGCCAAAACTTTCTATACCAAACACATACATAAACATGCAAACACCCCAGCCAGCCAAAACTTTATATACCAAACACATACATAAACACACAGACACCCCGGCCAGCCAAAACTTTCTATACGAAACACATACATAAACACAGACACCCCAGCCAGCCAAAACTTTCTACCAAACAGCATCCTTCATGTGCCACCACCAGACATACACCCTTCAGACACTACTGAACCCAGATATACGAGTACACCAACCTTCCCTGCTACAATACTAACACAAAATATAACACACATACAATCCCCTGTGATCATACTGCAAAGTGGCACCCCCACACCACAGCACACCCACTCACTTCCTGCACCACACCACCACAACACAGACAATCCTTCAACATAACACTGGGTTCACATCCAGAGGAGCCTAAGATGTAATAAGAACAACAAAAACAACTCAGGCCAACTTAAAGTGAAACGAGTATAGTTACGATAGGAAAATTATTTCAAGTTATTTTGTAAGCACTTCGGGTACACAAAGTTACAAGGCCGCAGGGAACGGACTGCATACCGAGGGTTATAATACTGTGGCGGCTTAGGGGGCTTTATACCACCTTTTCTTCAGTGATTTATTGTTCAAGCGAGCAAGCGAACAGGGCAAGCGAGCGAGAACACTATATGACATGGTATAATAGGGTGGCAGAGAACAGCGCCAAGACTGTGTTGTCTAAGAAACTATTAAAGCAACAACGGATCTATGGACATCATTAGAAACCTAGTAAAAAAATAATAGGAGTTACTTGAGGGACTTTTCTCAAAATCTGCCGCGGCAGTTCTGATGAAAGGAAAATAAAAGTACCAAACTGAGCACCAGAACCGAGTTATTCTAGAAGTTAAAAGCTACTGCAGATCTGTTCAGACAGCTGGAAAGCTTATGAAGAAGCAATTGGTACTACTTAGGTTAAATAGACTTAGCTTTTAACATCAAGCAAGATGGATGGATGGATGGATGTGGAATCGTGGATGCTTGGACCGATGGTAGAGTTCCTGCTGTTTCGTCCTTCCACCTGCCGACAAAAATCATCATCAATATCCTCCTCATCATCATCATCATAGCTGTCGTCGTCATTATCATCATCATCATTATATACACCGTCATTCTCATTATCATTACCATTCTCATCATCATCATCATCATCATCATCATCAATATCATATTATCATTATCACCTACCTATCTATCTATTTATCTATATCTGTTTATCTATAGCCAGACGCCTTAATCCCGTAAGGGGTGACCACAAGCAAATCGCCTTCATGATGTACTGTCCTCTACCATTTAACTCAAGTATCGCACTCATATGTTTCTACTCTTTCCCTCCATCTCATCGTCGGTCTCCCCCTCCCCCTCTATCCTTCCAGCTAACTCATGTGCACTCTTCTAGTCATTTTCTTATTCGCCATCCTCTCCACATGGCCAAACCACCTCGAAGTGTTTCTCTTAACGCTTTCAGTCTCATCCACATCAGCATCACAACGCTCCTTCATCTGCCCATTTGTCTGTCTGTCTCTCTATGAGACTCCACATGCTCCTCTCAAGTAGCTCATTTCCACCGCTCTCACTCTTGACTTGTGTCCTTCCAGCAAGATCCAAGCTTCACTTCCATACTTTAAAGTGGGAATCACAGCATGCAGTGCCCTTTTTTTTTCATACTTTCATCCTCAGTTCCCTCTTCCTAATCACTGCTTTTTAGAGAACAAGCAACCCTCCTTCCCTGACGTATCATTTCAGTCACTTCATCCTCTAATCTTCCATCCTTATTCATCACATTACATAAATACTTAAATGCACTCATATTCTTCCATTTCCTGGCTATGCAGCCTCACTGTGCATTCTGTAACCTCATACGTTGAGAGGTTAAAGCATCACCACCATCAGCATCAACATCATTATCACCATCAATATCATCACTATCAGCCTGTGACACACCACTGCATGATAAGAACCCTCTCACCTTTCTCCACTCTGATCCATTGATTGTTAACTTGCTCCGTCCTTGCTCGGTAGATCTGCATCATATGATCTCTCCATCTTGTCTCTTCTGTGAAAGACGTGACACGAGGTGTGTGTGTGGAGTTACCTGAAAACAATATCAGAATTACTAGATGCGGGAGCTTCAGGCCCCTTAGGTTAATGTCCTTGGTTTGGTATGGTGTCGTGGGGTGGTGGGGGATTGTGTGGTGTGGTGTGGGGAGGATTGTGTGGTCAGGTGTGGTGTGATGTGGGAGGGTGGTTGTGTGTGGTGTGGTGTGTGAGGGTGATTTTCTGTGGTGTGGTGTGGTGTGGTGTAGGAGGAGGATTTTTTGTAGTTTGGTGTGGTGTGGGAGGGTGGTTTTGTGTGGTGTGGTGTGGGAGGGCGGTTATGGATGGTGTGGTGGGGGAGGAGGATTATTTGTGGTGTGGTGTGGTGTGGGAGGGCGGTTATGTGTGGTGTTGTGTGGTAGGGGAGGAGGATTTTTGGTGGTGCGGTGTGGGAGGGTGATTTTGTGTGGTGTGGGAGTGTGATTTCGTGTCGTGTAGAGTGAGAGACTGGTATGATGTGGTGTGATACGGTGTGGGAGGGTGGTATGGTATGGTGTGGTGTGAGAGGGTGATGGTGTGTGACAATGTGTGGAACGTAACTTGGCTTAACTATAATCTCTAAAGCCTATATGAGTACAACATCTCTCATCCGAAAATGGTTAGTGAGAAGCAGACGGTCAGGGCCGGTCCTAGAGCTACTGTGATAAAATGTAGAAAATCATGTGTTGTATCCTTAAAATAAAAAAGAATATGTGAGGTTAATTCTTACCTTTAAATAAAGACCAAAATATATGTATTACTTCACTCATTCATCCACTTCCTAACGATACATAAAGAGACGTTGATCAGTGCATTATGGAACCCTGTGCTCTGATTTATGGGATGTAATAAGCTTTTCAGAATATTGCGTAAGTGTCTCGTAATTGTATAGGTAAAAGGTCCTATATTCTTGGCCTAATATTTACACTTGAAATAAAACTATGAATGTGTGGAAATAATTCTGCCATTTGAATAACTATGGTGTCATCAACCAAGATATACATACACGAACAGAAGCAAGCACACACACACACACACACACACACACACACACACACACACACACACACACACACATGCCCAGTCACCAAAACACGAAGTTAAACAGAAAGGAATGGGAGAGGTGACTCAGCCAATGACTTGAAGATCGTCGTCATCATCATCGTCGTCGTCGTCATCGTCGTCGTCGTCTTCGTTGTCGTAATCATCACCATCATCATCTTCTTCGTCGTCATCATCATCATCATCATCATCATCATCGTCAGCAGCAGCAGCATGTCATCACCATCCCAACACTGTAAAAAATGTAGTACAGAAGTTATATCAATATCATCACCATTATCATCAAATACATCACTATCATATAACCATATTCTAGAGTTTGCATCAACATCATCATCAGCAGCAGCATCAACATCATCAGCAGCAACATCCGTCTTCATCATCATCATTATCATCATCAGCCTGTGACACACCACTGCAGGATAAGGACCCCTCTCACCTGTCTCCACCCCGATCCTTTGGTTGTTAACTCGTTCCGTCCCTGCTCGGTGGATCTGCGAGTATCATCTCTATCTTGTTCTCTGTGTGCCTCATCCTCTCACTCCGTCTCTGGTCTGCCATTTAGTTACGCTGGCTGTCCATGTGTTACCTGCTCTATGTAAGACGTGACCTAAGGACTGCGTGTGGACTGACCTGTAAACAGGAGGACAAATATGAGTGTGTTGCAGCATCACTACTATACCCTGTTCACTCTAACTTGGCGTAAAATTGCAATCTCTTTCTTAAATTTTGCGTTGTGACAAGGGGTTAACACTAGAATGGTGCTAGTCACGAAGAAGTGGTATGGAAATGATGTAGAGCTGTAAGTTTAATT
>NW_027643612.1:95000-227500 GCF_032717465.1 Coenobita brevimanus
AAGAGGAGGAAAAGGAGGAAAAAAGACGAAAGAGGAGGAGGAGGAGAGGACAGGAGAGGAAAGAAGGGAGGAGGAGGAGGAGGGGGAGAGGAAATGGGTGTAATAAGGCCGCGATACACTGCTTAATACATGATAGGCCTACAGTCTTCCCCATACTTTTCAGCATTATAAAAACAATAAGAACAAGGATGACGAGGTTAATACAAAATAAAATGAAGAATAAAGAACAGTTATTAACACTACACCAATATTTCTAACTGTCTATAGCATGACGACTCCATCCCGTAAGAACAAACATACCGCCTCCTTATCGCCCTGTCCCCCGCCATTTCACTGCCCTCCCCCACAGCACACCCCATACACGTAGCCACTGGGGGGGGCAGGGGGGCACTTTGCCCCCCATGGGAATATTTGGGGGAAATGCTGAAAGGGATTTTTGGCATAGTTCTTGTATGACAATACAGTTTTCCTAATTTTACCACCTGTATATTAAACAATATTATCTGTTTCCAAAAATTTTATGTGGAAGCAATAATTTCCTTTGAAACTGAAAGCTAAATATAATAAAACCCTTGGGAAAAAATGACCATTTATAAGTTAACAATTTCCCGTGTCACCGTAGATGACGTGGTTAATATTAGAGCTGTAATGATGTTTTGCACCTGAAGCCTGATGAGGTGTAAAAATGGCCTTCCTGTCCCCTCAACTGTAGCCAGTTGCAAACAAAAACTACACAATTATTACACACAACTGAAACAAGCAGAATTTTCGAAGACTGCATGAAGCCATTTTGATCACCTCAGACCACTGTACATTATACACGGTAAGGTGTGCCAGGGGCCTCGTTTGAGTGGGGGACAGGGGGACTTGCTTCCTCCCCCCCCCCCACACACACACTTTGTGGAGCCTGGGGGACAGAGTATCTTTTGTCCCCCCCACTTTTCTAGGTGAGAATTTTCAAGATGAATAGCTCTACGCCGTTTTTTTTTTTCCTTAATGGAAAAATCCTTTCAATGCAGCACAGTACAGTTCAGGTGATATGAAAATCATTCCCTGCTGAGAGGGGCAGGTGGCGTGGTCACCTGAGTCAAGGATTAAGACAGTTTAATCCCAGCAGATGTATTTTTACTTAGGTCAGTCTTGACGTATGCACCACCCCTGATGCCTGAGCCAGTGAGAATCAAACTAAAAGAATAAGTAGTGGAAAACAGAATTTCTACTGCCTACCACCACAACAGTAGTGCAAAACAGAATACCAGACTGGGGGTGGCTGCAGCAGCGGATTTGAATTTATGCATATGTGCTAAGTGGAAAGAGAGAGAGAGAGAGAGAGAGAGAGAGAGGGAGAGAGAGAGAGAGAACCGCAAAGGTAAACAGAAAAAAACGATACGAATGTGGGAAAGTGTGTGTGTTCGGGACACTCACGCCAGATCTCGAGTTTTCATTGGCCCATCCATTCCGCTATTTTTCTTCCAGCAGCCAATCAAAATCAGGGTTGCCAAGTCGCAACCTGCTCTGCCCGCGGAAACCCAACTGAAAACCAGCCCAAAAGTAGCCCAACACCAATAATTATTTTAAAAATCCTCTTATTATGCGAAATTAGTGTTTTATATTAATAATTCATATATAGGTCCCTATTAATGCCTGAAATGATCACTTGATTCACTTAAACTTTCCCTATTTGCCATAAATACACTATTGGCCATAAAACAACAATGATTCTGTTGAAATATACTTATCATTACACTAGGTAATCAACATGCAGGTGAAGGTATTTTCTCTCCCTCTGAGTCAACTTTCCATCACACTTATATTATTCAAAAATCTATATGATCATCATCACTGTGTTTCGTTGCTGTGTACGTCATATGTGAAATTTGCTAACATAATTTTGTTTGTGAAATCATTACAACAGATTTTATGTCCGCATATTGCTCTAACATGAAGAGTGTTTTCAACTGTTTCATGTTGCTGTCTGTTTCTTCATTTACTTTTCACTAAATTATACTGAGAGAAAATCCTCTCTACTGCAGCAGTCTCTCCGGAGTCTCCGCACTGGCTGCATCCACTGGTCCCTGTGGGAGTATTAGAGGGTCTCTCTCCGCCATATGTTTAAACACTCTCTCTCTCTCTCTCTCTCAGTATATTGTCGTGATGTGGTTTAACTCCATACTAGCCCAAAAAACCGCGACAGTTTTCAAACCAGCCCAAAAAACCGCAACCCGCGACCGGTAAAATCTGCCCGCGGAAGAGCTTCAAAACGAGCCCAATTTGGCGGGAAAACCGCGACCTTGGCAACCCTGATCAAAATACAGGGTTTATTTCCGAACATAAACAGATAGTATGGACGCCATTGCATCTCGTATGGTACTTGCTGTGCCGATGTGTGGTATAATTCATTATAATTTCATAGGTTATTACGCAAACTAGCTGTAATTCCTTATATGCACAGAGAGATAAAGATAGCAGGTAAATGATGCACTAAGAGTATAGCGTTGACAGTCATTTTTTCAGTACTAAAAGTGCTCAAGAAATTTGTGGTACCGAGAAAAAAAAAATATTTTGAGGTAGAATGGAGGGAAGTTAGCATGCAGGTATCGATAATACTACCATCTACGAGAGTACCCTGATGACCAAGGATACCAGTGACATGGAGATGGCTAGGGCAACTCCAGTGCCTTCTAATTCATTGCTGGTGTTTCCATTTTCTCTCTAATGAAATAGTAGACCTCTGGTAACATTTTACGTACTGAGTGTTTTTACATACTTGTCCTCTGAAAGGATTATTAGCTATTAACTTAAAGAAACTTCAAGAAAGCTGTCAATATGTGGGGAAAAGATAGTTTTTCTTTAAGACATTGGAACAAATGCGACAGTAATGATGTCAGTTTATTTCTGATGACATAAAACATCAAATCTAGGAAAATTTGTGGTGACATATTATGGGGAAATATTCCAAGTGTTTGCCCCCCCTGGCAAATTTCCTGGATACGCCACTGGCTCACCCCCCCCTCTCTCACATACCTCCATCCCATCCTTCCATCTCATCTTAGGCCTCCCCTCCCTCTCCTCCACCTCACTCACATACACTCTCCTCGTTTGTCTCTCGCTCTCCATCCTCTCCACATGGCCAAACCACCTCAGTGTATTTTCTCCTAACGCCCCACCCTCAGCGAAACATATTTCTCATTTGCAATGAGCCTGGTACGGTAAGCGTAACAAGACAGCCAGGCACCGCGGAGCTGGGCATCACACGTATACAATCCCCGGCCGACATTAGGTGACTGAAAGCGAGGGAGGGGGTACCGTTGGTGTGGCAGATGCGATCATGCGAGTGTAGACGGCTGGGCGCCGTGGACTAACCCTACCCTAGCAAGAGCGACACTGAGGCTCACTGACTCTGGGCTCGTTCGTTCGTTGACGATTTCCTCCCCTATAGGGAGGGCCGGGCCTTACATTAGCCCAGTCAGTGGATTTTTGACTGGATTTCTTAGTTGGTTGTGTGGGCTGTATTTGAGGGGGAAGAAACCACCGTGGTGGTTCTGTATGGCCTTAAAAAAAAATAATAATAATAATATAGCTCACAGGTGCATCATATGCCCGCACACGTTGATGTATAAAAACATCCGCGCATGCAGGCACAAACACACGAGTGATTTTAGAGTGGGAGGGTATAATGGAACAGGTGACCAGGTGACCGTTAGGCGCGGGGATTAGCGGGGATTAACGGTACCTGAACCGTATGGAAGGGGGCATGGTGACTGAGACAGTTGTGGCTGCCTGACTGAGTGATTTTAAAAGGGTGGGGGGAAGTGTGCAGTGATGTTTGCTAGGGTTGTTATGGGTGTATTAGCAATCACTGCAGCAGCTGCTTGTTTAAGTGTCTCCTCGGGGCTGGCTGCCGTATTTATGCGGGGCGTATCTGGGTTGGGGAGATTGACAGGTCTGTTAAATTTATTGGTGTTTCGGCAGCTGAGAATATAGTGGAGAAACGGGAATGGGGTATCAGTGTTGCAGTTTTCACACGTGCTGGGTTGTGCCTCATTTGTGAGTATATGAGCTTTACACTTATATCCCAGGCGGAGGCGTCGTATATTTTTAAGTGTTCTGCTTTTGAATTTGTTAATAGCATTTATTGGCTCATATTTTGTAGCGGCAGCATACCATATTGCAGAAGGGGAGCCCGCCTGGATTTGATGCTCGTGTTCTGAGCGGTTGATTGTTGCTGCCTGCATTTTAATTGTTCTTTTGATCTGAGTGAGGCTCGGTGTTATGTCAACCTGAACGTGTGAATATTCCGTGGCTTCTTTGGCTAGTTGGTCTGCCAATTCATTCCCTTTGATACCTACATGGCTGGGTATCCAATTAATTGTTATAGTTCCGCCAGCATCTCGTATTTCTTGCGCGGTGGCAATTATGTCAGTAATTAAATGAGTGTTATCAGACGGCTCCTGTTTTCTTAGCGTTTGTATTGCGCTGGCGGAGTCTGTATGGATGATTGTATGGGATGTTGGGTTGATGTCTAGGGCATCATCCATGGCGGTAAGAATTGCAATTAATTCAGTCTGGAGTGTAGAGGCTCCATCTGATACACGCAGGCCAAATAAGTGTTCTCGGCATACGACTGCCGCACCTGCTTTATTGTTATTCACAGACCCGTCCGTATAGTAGGTTGATGAGTTGGGGGAGGTGAGGGAGGCAATTTGCATTAAGCTCTCTTGGCGTAATTGTTGTACGGGAGTGAGGGCTTTAGACTCTGGGCTGCTGGCATGGGGGTTTTATAGGTAGAGGCAGACTGATGGGCGCCGCATTGGGGGCGGGGCTTGCAACAACGGAAACTCCCATAAAATAGAGGGGAGCCTTATGTAACTTCGACGAATCTTTATACTGATCACTGTCTTTTCGTTTTTTTCTCACTGTCTTGTTCTTGCGTTGCCTCCATGTTAAGCCCCGTACACACTAGGCATCGAGTTGCGCAACAAGTTGCGCAACGTGTTGAAAATCACCATGTCACTGCATCAGCCTCGCGTGATGGTGACAGGCAAGCAGCGTGGAGTCAACCTTGTATGTGCTGCCCTCGCGCGGCGATGACGACTGACGTTGACCTTGACAATGCAATGGTGCCACTTGTACAAATTTTGTGGGTAATTCACTGTCAGATTTTGAAAACTGTACAGTACTGAACGTAGGCAAGACCATGGGAGATATTACATACAACTTAGATAACAAAGTAATTAGTAAATGGGAATGCGAGAGAGATCTAGGAGTTATGGTTAGTAAGACCTCAACCTAGGCAGAAGTGTATTAATGCTAGAAATAAAACAAATAGGCTCCTACGATTTATATCGAGGAGAAATTTTGCAACTTTATCTAGCATTAATAAGGCCACATTCTCAGCATACAGTAATTGTCATAGCTCAGTGGCAGAGGACGACTGTACTAGGGTTCAACATCCTTTCCACAGAACTTCATTATTAGCGCCATGATGATGATCTGTTACAGCTCAACATTCAAGATGGCAAGTCTACGCCTAGATAAAATGACCTGAGTATAGCTGACGCCTAGTGATGTAGTGGGTGAAGGCACTGCGGCAGGATGGGGCCAGTCAGGGCTTAGATCTGAGGCACAGTTGAGGTTTGCTGATTACATTGCCATTCAGGATGCTGGCCAGTCTTCCCCTAACCCCACTGTGGCAGGGAATAAATATACTGTATGCGATGTATCTTATGGACATCCAGCTGATTTCAAGTACTGTGTTTTGGTGGCAAAGCTGGCCTGCAATGCTATAAAAATATATATATATATATATATATATATATATATATATATATATATATATATATATATATATATATGCCTGTCACCCCTTATAACAATACTTAAGACTGAAAATCATTGAGGATCAGCTAAGTTAAACTACTGCTTTCTCAAAACAAAAGGTGTCAGTCAGAAAGGTAGTCCCACAAGAGGTGAGGCGAGGTGTTAATGAGAGGTATTCCCGGGGGTGGGGTGGGGTGGAGGCAGGTGTGAGGTAAGGTGTGAGGCTGAACCCCATGTGATTATAGTGCTCCAGGCTGTCTATTAATATCTATATTTATTTATCTATCTAGCTATTTTTAAACCTATCTATCTATCTATCTACCTATCCATGTCTACCTATCTGTATATCTATCTATCTGTAGTTCTATAACATTTTCTCCTCTCTCTCCCTCACAATGTCTCCCCACTTCCCTTCCCTAGCTTCCTCCCCACCTCTTAAAATGGATAGAATCCTGGCTGAAAGGACGAAAGCAGAGAGTATTAATAAATGGAACTAAGTCGGACTGGGGATTAGTAACTAGCGGTGTACCAGAGGGTTCAGTACTCGGTCCCTTATTATTTATCATATATATAAATGATCTAGACTCAGGAGTCAATAGCAGAATCAGCAAATTTGCCGACGATACAAAAATAGGGCGTATCATTAACTCGACTGACGATTGCCATTACTTACAAAAAGACCTCGATACATTGTCCAAATGGTCTAAAACTTGGCAAATGGAATTTAACGTTGAAAAATGTATAGTACTTAACGTAGGCAAGACCATTGGAGATACTAAATACAACTTAGATAACAAAGAAATTAGCAAATCGGAATGCGAGAGAGATCTAGGAGTTATGATTAGTAACGACCTTAAACCTAGGCAACAGTGCATTAATGCGAGAAATAAAGCAAATAGGGTCCTAGGATTTATTTCGAGAAGCGTGAGCAATAGATCATCTAAAGTAATAATGAAACTTTATCTAGCATTAGTAAGGCCACATTTAGACTACGCAGTACAATTTTGGTGTCCTTACTATAGAATGGATATTAATTCGTTAGAAAATGTACAGAGAAGAATGACTAAAATGATACATGACGTCCGGAACCTGTCATATGAAGACAGACTGAAAAGACTAAGTCTGCATTCGCTAGAGAGGCGTAGAGTAAGGGGAGACTTAATTGAGGTGTTTAAGTGGATGAAGGGTATAAATAAGGGAGATATTAGCAAGGTACTTAAAGTGAGCATACAGGATAGAACTAGAAATAATGGTTTCAAACTAGAAAAATTCCGTTTCAGTAAGGAAATAGGTAGAAATTGGTTTGGTAATAGAGTAGTAGACGAATGGAATAAGCTACCTAGTAAAGTAGTTGCTGCCTCTTCCATTGAGAGTTTCAAGCATAGGCTAGATAAGCATATGACAAATAAGGGGTGGATATAGAAAAAAGAAAATCTTATAACCAATACTAATTCAAAAAAAAAAAAATCTTTTCAGGTTACACTATGATAGTCTCTATTCTTCTTTCACACTTTCCTGTAAAATGTCCACGCCAGTTTTTCTATACGGCGTGGTGTTCTTTCTGACTTTTTCCTGCCGGCTTCGGCTGGAGGGTTTGGAGGGCGGGGGAGAGCCTTCTTCTTTGCTATCCTTATCTCATTCTAGTAGTTCAGTTACTCTTCTAGGAGCTGCCTAGCATGGGCCAACCGACCTACTGCAGTTATCCTCTCTTCTTATGTTCTTATGTGAATGCTAAATGGTTCACGGTACTTGTCTCTCTCTCTCTCTCTCTCTCTCTCTCTCTGATGGTTTAGGCCTGTCACCCGTTTTTCTTTACATCTCAGGTACACAAAAGGAAAATAGAGTCTGTGTAACATTCCTTTCATTTCGGGGTACTGACCGGGTGGGGGAGGGATTAGGAGGGTGGGGGGAGGGAAGGAGAGGAGGAGGAAGTGGAGGGAAGGAGGGGTAGTGGAGGGAAGGAGGAAAAATGGAGAGATGGTGAAATGGAAGGGTGTGAGAGAGAAGGGTAGGTGAGAAAGGGAGGTTTGGGAGGAGGTGAAAGGAAGAAAAAGAAAGAAATGGAGAATGGAATAATGAGAGAGAGAGAGAGAGAGAGAGAGAGAGAGAGAGAGAGAGAGAGAGAGAGAGAGAGAGAGATTATGGAGACGAATGAGAACAGCAAACCAAATTACCGAAGGAAGAAAGGATGGATGAAAGAGGGAGACGAAAAGAAAAGAAAAGAATGAAGAGAAAGGAAGGAAGGAGAAAGTGAAGGAGAGAGAGAGGCCAAGGAGGAGGAGGAGAGAGATTAAGACAACAAGAGGGATTAAGGGAGGGAGAGGGAGGTACGGAGGAGGGAGGGGGGGAGGGAAGAGAGGAGGGAAAAAAAATTAAGAAATAGCCAGAGTATAAACGAAGAAGGAAGAAGTGAGAAACAATGAAGAAAGGTAGATTAATAGACAAATAGTTATACACAGATAGATAGATAGATAGATATATGGACTGACTGAGAGAGAGAGAGAGAGAGAGAGAGAGAGAGAGAGAGAGAGAGAGAGAGAGAGAGAGAGAGAGAAAGACGAAAGAACAATCCATCTTATACCAAAAAATCCAAATTGCATCTCTCTCTCTCTCTCTCTCTCTCTCTCTCTCTCTCTCTCTCTCTCTCTCTCTCTCTCTTTCAATACCGCAAAGGAGGAGGTTGAACTGTTTTTGCTCGACATGTGAGTTTTATTGCAGGTTGAAGGATATTGACGAGTTTGTGTGTGTGTGTGTGTGTGTGTGTGTGTGTGTGTGTGTGTGTGTGTGTGTGTGTGTGTGTGTGTGTGTGTGTGTGGCTGATCTGATGGATGGTGAAGAGATGGAAGGCTGGATGGTTTTGTAAGGACTGATGCATTAGAGAAACCGCAGATGCAGACAGAGATCGAGTTGGTTTATGTCTGTATGTTTATGTATGCATGTATGGATAGATGGAATGCAAAAATATTTACTAGTCAATTTTCCACCTGATTTTTACCTGTGTGTACGTATGGATGTATGCACGTATTTATATGCATGTCTGTGTGTACATAAGAACATAAGAAGAGAGGATAACTGCAGTAGGCCGGTTGGCCCATGCTAGGCAGCTCCTAGAAGAGTAACTGAACTACTAGAATGAGATAAGGATAGCAAAGAAGAAGGCTCCCCCCCGCCCTCCAAACCCTCCAGCCGAAGCCGGCAGGAAAAAGTCAGGAAGAACACCACGCCGTATAGAAAAACTGGCGTGGACATTTTACAGGAAAGTGTGAAAGGAGAATAGAGACTATCATAGTGTAACCTGAAAAGGAAAAATTATGAACTAGTATTGGTTGTAAGATTGTCTTTTTCCTATATCCACCCCTTATTAGTCATATGCTTATCTAGCCTATGCTTGAAACTCTCAATGGAAGAGGCAGCAACCACTCCACTAGGTAGCCTACTCCACTCGTCCATCACTCCATTAGCAAACCAACCTCTACCTATTTCCCCACCGAAACGGAACCTGTCTAGCTTGAAACCACCATTTCCAGTTCCATCCTGTATGCTCACCTCAAGCACCCTGCCGACATCTCCCCTATTTACACCCTTCATCCACTCAAACACCTCAATCAAGTCCCCCCCCACTCCACGCCTCTCCAGCGAATGCAGACCCAGTCTCCTCAGTCCGCCCCCACATGACAGGTTCCGGACGTCATGCATCATTCCTGTCACTCCTCTCTGCACATTTTCCAACGAATCAACATCCACTCCACAGCAAGGACACCAAAACTGCACTGCGCAGTCCAAATGTGGCCCTACTAATGCTAGTTAAGAACAGGGTAGAGACTGGTTTTGCAATAGGGTAGTAGATGAATGGAATAAGCTACCTAGTAAAGTAGTTGCTGCCTCTTCCATTGAGAGTTTCAAGCATAGGCTAGATGAGCATATGACAAATAAGGGGTGGGTATAGAAAAAAAAATCTCATAACCAAGACTAATTCATTCTTTTCCCTTCTCAGGTTACACTATAATAGTCTCTATTCTCCTTTCACACTTTCCTATAAACAGTCCACACCAGTTTTTCAATACTGCGTGGTGTTCTTTCTGACTTTTTCCTGTCGGTTTCGGCTGGAGGGTCTTGGAGGGCGGGGGAGAGCCTTCTTCTTTGCTATCCTTATCTCATTCTAGTAGTTCAGTTACTCTTCTAGGACCTGCCTAGCATGGGCCAACCGGCCTACTGCAGTTATCCTCTCTTATGTTAATCTCCAGCACAACTTCCCACCAACAACTCTGAGAGAGAGAGAGAGAGAGAGAGAGAGAGAGAGAGAGAGAGAGAGAGAGATTCTGCACATTTATAGCCTCGTTTTTGGGAGAGGAAACGAGAAAGAAAACTCTCTCTCTCTCTCTCTCTCTCTCTCTCTCTCTCTCTCTCTCCTTCATATCATATATCTCCACATGTCTCCACTTTGGCACTAAGACCCACCGTCCATACTGAATACACAAAGGAGTACAAAGGAAAGCAAACAGCAACAGACCTTATCGTCCTTTCGAGGCTGTTTGTTACAGAATAGACTATGACTACGAGATCTAACTCTACATGCTGAAGGGTAAAGATAGTAAAGCAAGAAGGTTCACCCCGCCTCCAAACCCTCCAGTTAAAACTGGCAGGAAAAAGTGAGAAAAACCACCAAGTAGTATGGAATAACTGATATGGAAATTTCATAGGAAAGACTGAAAAGGAAAAGTTACATCTATAATACTGTATCAATTTCATCTATAAGGTACCACGCTAGGGCTGTCTCATACAGGACCGGTGTATTAGTATTAGCGGGGGTATTTTACTGTTAGGAAGCTTACTAACACCTCTTCCTGACCGATTTATTTCTGCTTCTGCTCCGTTCCTATATTCTACTCATGCAATCGATGACGATATGAAGACATAGGAAGCCAACCAGGGGATAGTAATGAGTCGTTTGGAGAATAAATCGGTAAGGAGGAGGGAAAAACACTGTTGGGAGGAGACTGGTATGTAGGGAGAGTACGGTTTCTATAGGGTCACACACACACACACACACACACACACACACACACAACCCCTACCCCGTCGCTCCGGAGGGCGTACATGCATGCATTCAGACATATTTATACATACAGTATATACATGCATCATATATGGAGAGAGAGAGAGAGAGAGAGAGAGAGAGAGAGAGAGAGAGAGAGAGAGAGAGAGAGAGACTAAACTGGCTTAAACCAACACGAACAGGAGCATCGCTCATTGTGAAAACATTGTTCACCTGTGTCAAGATTTTTTTTTTTTTTGATCGATTGAACGCAGGTCAGCTAAGTTTATATTTTAGAATAAAGCATTAGAATGGCCATACAATATACATCTCAAGCCAAAAGCAATGCATTCCGTTGGACAAGCAGACAAAGCAGCTGGAAGGTGAGGTGAAGAGTCAAGATGCAAAATACAGAGGAAACAAAGGCAAACATTCTCTGAGGCTCACACTGCGCTCACGTCCCTGGGGATTGTCATGGAGGGCTGAAGGGAATCACAGGTCACAAGATCCACCTGTCCATACTTGCCACTCCTTAACCCTTTCTTCCCTATGTTGCTCTCTCTCTCTCTCTCTCTCTCTCTCTCTCTCTCTCTCTCTCTCTCTCTCTCTCTCTCTCTCTCTCTCTCTCTCCAAACACACCACAAGAAAATGTAAGCAAAAATGTATAATATATATATATTATAGGAATGTAGTCCAGGTGACGGAAATTAACTCAGCTCCAGTACCAAACAGACGTTCGACCAGTGAGAAGTATAACGAGTTAATAAATATAATATACGGAGGCCAAGATAGATATATTCCTTCAAAACCGTTTAGAACTAACAATTCAGAACCAAGATGGTTAAACAACAGATTAAAATCTCTCATAGGCCAAAGGAAAGGAATATATAGAAAAATAAAACGTGGAGAGGAACACTTACGTAACCGGTACACAATTTTAAATAGAGAAGTAAAGAGGGAGATAAGAAAAGCAAAGAGAAGTTATGAAATTAAGGTTGCAAGTGAATCAAAAGAAAACCCCAAGGGTTTTTATCAAATGTACCGAACGAAAAATAAAGATAGGATAGGACCACTCAGAACAGAATCAGGTGACATTACCAGTGAAGATAAAGAAATGTGCTCCATCCTAAATAATTATTTCATATCAGTATTCACCAAGGAAAATCTAAGCCTGGTCCCTCAAGCAGCAAATATTTACCATGAGAATACGGAAAATATTCTTAGTAAAATAACCATTAGTAAGGAGGACGTATTGAAAGAAATTAACAAGTTAAAACCTCAAAAATCGCCAGGTCCGGACGATATATATGCAAAAATTATAAAAGAAACCAAAGAAGAATTATGTCAGCCACTTTTAACGTTATTTAATGACTCTTTAAGTTCAGGAGAAGTTCCAGAGGCGTGGAAAACCGCAAACGTAGTGCCTATCTTTAAAAAGGGTGATAAATCAGCTGCGTCGAATTATCGTCCGATAAGTCTAACGTCAATAGTAGGAAAAATGTTAGAGTCAATTTTGGCAAATAGGATTAGAGAACACTTAGAAAGATTTAATCTTATAAACGAAAGTCAGCACGGATTCAGGCAAGGACGATCCTGCCTCACAAATTTGTTGTCATTCTACTCGGAGGTCTATGAGGCAGTAGATAGCGATAAAGCTTACGATGTTATTTATCTGGACTTTAGTAAAGCTTTTGATAGAGTCCCACACGAAAGGTTAGTTAGAAAGGTTCGAGCACACGGTATAGACGGCGATATCTTAAAATGGATAGAATCCTGGCTGAAAGGACGAAAGCAGAGAGTATTAATAAATGGAACTAAGTCGGACTGGGGATTAGTAACTAGCGGTGTACCACAGGGTTCAGTACTCGGTCCCTTATTATTTATCATATATATAAATGATCTAGACTTAGGAGTCAATAGCAGAATCAGCAAATTTGCCGACGATACAAAAATAGGGCGTATCATTAACTCGACTGACGATTGCCATTACTTACAAAAAGACCTCGATACATTGTCCAAATGGTCTAAAACTTGGCAAATGGAATTTAACGTTGAAAAATGTAAAGTACTTAACGTAGGCAAGACCATTGGAGATACTAAATACAGCTTAGATAACAAAGAAATTAGCAAATCTGAATGCGAGAGAGATCTAGGAGTTATGATTAGTAACGACCTTAAACCTAGGCAACAGTGCATTAATGCGAGAAATAAAGCAAATAGGGTCCTAGGATTTATTTCGAGAAGCGTGAGCAATAGATCATCTAAAGTAATACTGAAACTTTATCTAGCATTAGTAAGGCCACATTTAGACTACGCAGTACAATTTTGGTGTCCTTACTATAGAATGGATATTAATTCGTTAGAAAATGTACAGAGAAGAATGACTAAAATGATACATGACGTCCGGAACCTGTCATATGAAGACAGACTGAAAAGACTAAGTCTGCATTCGCTAGAGAGGCGTAGAGTAAGGGGAGACTTAATTGAGGTTTTTAAGTGGATGAATGGTATAAATAAGGGAGATATTAGCAAGGTACTTAAAGTGAGCATACAGGATAGAACTAGAAATAATGGTTTCAAACTAGAAAAATTCCGTTTCAGAAAGGAAATCGGTAGAAATTGGTTTGGTAATAGAGTAGTAGACGAATGGAATAAGCTACCTAGTAAAGTAGTTGCTGCCTCTTCCATCGAGAGTTTCAAGCATAGGCTAGATAAGCATATGACAAATAAGGGGTGGATATAGAATAAAGAAAATATTATAACCAATACTAATTCAAAAATAAATTTTCTTTTCAGGTTACACTATGATAGTCTCTATTCTCCTTTCACACTTTCCTGTAAAATGTCCACGCCAGTTTTTCTATACGGCGTGGTGTTCTTTCTGACTTTTTCCTGCCGGCTTCGGCTGGAGGGTTTGGAGGGCGGGGGAGAGCCTTCTTCTTTGCTATCCTTATCTCATTCTAGTAGTTCAGTTACTCTTCTAGGAGCTGCCTAGCATGGGCCAACCGGCCTACTGCAGTTATCCTCTCTTCTTATGTTCTTATGTTCTTATATATATGCGTGGAGGGATTGCATATACCGGTAATGACTTTATTGACGTGGAACGAAGTGTACAAGTCCTGGAGTATGATAGTGAGAGAGGGGCGCGGACACACGCGCGCACACAACACACACACACACACACACACACACACACATACACCAGAATATATTGTCCCTTGAGAATTAGCCTCCCTCCTCAGGTCACACACACTCTTGGCTGCCTTTCATTTTAACTTCCTTCTTCCTTATGTATTATGAAACTTATCTCTACATCAAATCCTTTATCAATACCCCTCTTATGTTTCCTTTTTTCGCTCGAGGGAGAGAGAGAGAGAGAGAGAGAGAGAGAGAGAGAGAGAGAGACAGACAGACAGACAGACAGACAGAGACAGAGACAGACAGAGATGAGTTGAAGGGGAGAGGCTGGTGCAGCACATTTAAGGTTATTAAATACGGCGATGAATTACGGATGACTTGATGAGCCTTATAATGGGATACTGACTGCATAAGTACAGCATGATAAATACAGTATTTTCCTTTGTATTTCAAGACCATGAAAAAAGAGATTATAAAATATAATGAAAACACATCACAACAAAATGTTACAAAAAACGTACATACATACATACATACATAGAGAGAGAGAGAGAGAGAGAGAGAGAGAGAGAGAGAGAGAGAGAGTAGCACCAGACAGGTGAAGATGTCTTTCCAGATTAGACGATACACCTGTACTGGTCATCAAATGGACTCCTAACCTCACTCACGCACCTCCCACCCCACCAGCCACCAATCACAGACATTCCAGTGGGAAGAGAGTGGGATGAGCTTCGCCACCTCTCGCTGTCGCGACTTTCAGTCTTTGGGGGTTTCATTTCTTGGAAATGCCAAATCTGCTCTGTGTGCGTGCGTGCGTGCGTGTGTGTGTGTGTGTGTGTGTGTGTGTGTGTGTGTGTGTGTGTGTGTGTGGAGGGTGGGTGATGGGTGGCATAGGGATATGTGTGGGGGGAGTGTTATAGAAATGCTTGTGTTCATGGGCGCCTACGTGTTTGTGTGTGTGTGTGTGTGTGTGTGTGTGTGTGTGTGTGTATGTGTGTGTGCGTGTGTGTGTGTGTGTGTGTGGAGGGTGGGTGATGGGTGGCATACGGATATGTGTGGGGAGTGTGTTATAACCGATTTAATTTAGCCCAGTCTCACTTAACCTATCAATATTTGCTCGAAATGAACCCTGCCTAACGTCGAATGATCTAATCCAACCTAAATCAACCCAACCTAATCTAGCTTAACCTCACCTAACCCAGTCTAATTATATTTAACCTCACAATCTCACCTAACCTTGGCATACCTAACCTAACCTATTCTGACACTGCCTAACCCTATCTAAAGCGACCTAATCTCACAATACCTGACCTAACCCAAACCAGCCAAGCCTAAAATGACCTAATCCAACCGAACCTAACCCAGCCTAACCCAACCAAATAAAAACCCAACCCAAAACCTATCAAAACCGACGTATTCTAAAGCAATCTAACCTAATCCGTCTATATCTAGTCGAACTGAAGCCAACACAACCAAAAATTACCTAATCAGACCAAACCCTGCCCAAAGTGACCTAACCTAACTTTCGATCAGCTATATATTCGCTAAATAAATTTTGCTGCCGCCTGAAAGTCTACGGATGTCAAATTCCAAGTTTCGCCTGTTCTGTGTACTATAGTATGAGAGAGAGAGAGAGAGAGAGAGAAAAAGTGTGTGTGTGTGTGTGTGTGTGTGTGTGTGTGTGTGTGTGTGTGTGGGTGGGTGTGGCGATACGTGTGTGCGAGAGATAGAAAAACCCAACTGTTGGTGTGAACCAAAAGGCAGGAGTGGCCATAAAGAATTTTCATATACACCATTGGGGCTCCTCCACGTGATTCATAGGCTACGCCTTCGCCATCAGACGTAAGTGATACCGTTATAGGAGATCCCTGACCTCAGCAGACCTACTCCCCACAGCAGACCTACTCCCCACAGCAGACCTACTCCCCACAGCAGTCCTACTCCCCACAGCAGACCCACCCTCACAGCAGACCCACCCTCACAGCACACTCAGGCATATGTGTAGCTCTGGTGGGCTAGAACAGTAAGTGCTTCTGTTATACAAGACCCCTGGCCACTGGAATCCTTCTCTACTCCAGTGTATGCCTGGTGCGATAAAGCTGGTTCCTGCAGCCTTTAAGATAAGTACATATGAAGTGCCATTGAAAAGAGGTGTAGGTGCTGCCTCGTTTGTATCTTCATAGTGTTCCACCAGGTCGTCGGCAGATGTCTAGGATGCTACTGTGAGAAACATCGAGATCAATGGTTCATCCTGTTACAACATTCCTTATACCTGGCCCCTGCAGTACCTTTGACAAACAGTAGTCCCTTTACCTGGCTCCTGCAATACCTTTGACAAACAGTAGTCCCTTTACCTGGCCCTTACAGTACGTTATTTACCTGGTCCCCACAGTACCTTTCACAGCAGTCCCTTTACCTGGCCCCTGCAGTACCTTTGACAAACAGTAGTCCCTTTACCTGGCACCAGCAATACCTTTGACAAACAGTAGTCCCTTTACCTGGCACCAGTAATACCTTTGACAAATAGTAGTCCCTTTACCTGGCCCCTGCAGTACCCTTCTGTCTACCACCACACTGCTAGCCTCACGTACTCTCATAATTCGTATGCTGCTGCACTACCTTATCCTGTACTCCTGTCTCCCTACATACATTCTATCACACCAAGCCCCACCATACATACTCAGCTGCCCTTTTGTGCACTCTTCGGCTCACCTTCCCCAACTGCCTCTGTTTTTGAGTTAAAAATCTTCCTGTTGTTTCTGTTTCACTGCCTGTTCTTCTAGCTGGAGGGATTATATAGTGTTCTTAAATCTTCACTAATGACGGGAAGGTTAAGACACAGACAGACAGACAGACAGACAGACAGACATACACACACACACACACACACACACACACACACACACACACACACACAGTATGTAAAAAAGAAGTCCCCACCAACATTAAAGGGAGCGAGAAGGCCTGAGGGTGGCCGATAATTATACAACATAGTCTTCCCAGCACAACACTAGCGGTCGCACCTCAATATGTAGGAGTCTGTGTCGCCCTTCTGTTGCCTGACACACACCCATATCTCAGTCCCTCGTACACACCAAGAACCTCACTGTGCCGCAGTCTGTGTCACCCTGCTCTAGTCTGACATCCAGCCACATCTCAGTCTCTAGTATAAGCTGAGCATGAAGGACGCATTATAAAGGAGTCTGGAGTGTTGACATACTGCGAGGCGTAAGGGAAGGGAAAATTCAACTTACTTCCGATCAGCGAGAGCGAGAGAGAGAGAGAGAGAGAGAGAGAGAGAGATTCACACACACACACACACACACATACACACACACACACACACACACACAAATGTATATTCAATGGCGTATGCACTTAAGTGCCCCTTAAGTGCTAATTAGGTTAAACTTAAGTGCCACCCATTTTTTTTTTTTTACGTGTCCGACTCTGGGTAAAGGCTTCAGGGCCTATTTCTTGGAGGCAGTGACCCATTCCAAGGCCCAGTAGTCCTCCTACACCTCCACATGTCACCACTTCGGCGCTAACACCCACCATCCATAATGAATACAAGCTAAGGCTGTCCCATACAGGACTGGTGTATTGGTATTAGCGGGGGTGTTTTTGCGACATGTCGGCGGGTCATCTGGTAGATCAGGAAAGTCTGCTTTTAGGACATTCAAATGCTTAAACTGTTCCCTGCCCCAGCCGGGATTCGATCCTGGGTCCATTAGAACTACAGGCCGCTTCTCTACCGATTCAGCCACCGCCTCCCCCAGCTTACCTGCCGCTTAAGTTGCACTTAGGCTGTACTTAAGTGCTACTCAAGTGGCACGACAAATTTATGTGCCAGCCTAAGTGGCAACATAAGTGGCAAGTTTAGTGGTAACTTAGGTGGCAATTGAAGTGCCAACTTAAGTGGCAATTTAAGTTTCAACCTAAGTGCCAACCTAGATGGCAACGCACCAACTTTTGTGGTAACTTAAATGGCCACTTAAGTGCCAACTTACACGGCAACTTTAGTGCCATTTTAGGTAGTAACTCAAATGCCATTTAAGGTGGCAACTACAGTGGCAATTTAAGTGGCAACTTAAAGTGGCAACTTAAGTCCCAACGTAAGTGCCAACCTGAGTCTCAACGTAAGTGCCAACGTAAGTCCCAACTTAAGTAGTAATTTAAGTGCTAATTTTAAGTGTCAACTCAAGTGTTAACTTAAGTTCCGACTCGAGTGCCAACGTCAGTTCCAACACAAGCGCCAACTTAAGTCCCAACACAAGTACGATCAACGACAATTGACGGAATTACCAACAAAGCGAGCATAGAGCTGGACCGAATTGCACGATGGCAGCAGAAGTGGCGGATTCAAGCGAATCCCTTGAAATGCACAGTAACATATTTTCGTATTAAATCAGCCAACCCCCGCCCACTTTTTCTAAATTCGCGTGATCCCGATCGCGTTCCCATTCCTATTAGGAATACTTGCACCGTACTTGGTCTTACATACGACAAAAACTTCAAATTTCATCATCATATACGAGGCAAGGCAGGCGTGGCTGGCACTGCACTAACACAAATATACCGGTTTCGTAGTGCAGCATCTTCAACTAAATTTCATCTGTATAAAGCACTGATCAGACCACTGCTCACGTATTCACCGTTAAGTCTATCTCTTTCGGCCAAAAGCAACATTCTAAATTTACAGAAAGTTCAAAACAAAGCCATACGTTGGGCACTGAGCATACGGTGGGATGATTTTGTCACCAACATACACTCTCATGAACGCGCCAACATTCCACCCATCAACACTTACCTTCACCACCTACAACAAAAACAAATCACCAAACTCACCGACGTTCACACTGACTTCATCGACTTTTTCACCCGGATCACACCCCCCACACGACCTCTAGCCAACCTCTTCCACCCTGACGCAAGACCTCCACCAACCCCATTGTTCACTTAAGCACCAATAGGTTATTTATTACTGACTCTTTCATTAATTAACTTAGTTCACGTCCAGCAACTCACTTAAGACTCTAAACCACCCCTACACCCATTATCAAGATCACGGCAGCCACGTAATAACCCGCCATCCTCATATCCAGCATCCTGCCTCAGACCCTGAACCACCCCTACACCCCCCATCAAGATCACGGCTACAGCCCAATACTCCGCCCACCCCCAAGAGACAACCTACCCTGACTCCCCTTCCTCCACTCTTCCCCCCTACCTCCTCCCCTTTCCTTATCCCCCTACCCAAGCCCCCCAGGGCTACAACACCTTACCCTAACACCCGTATCCTAAATCCTACCCAGGCTTCTGGAGCCGCAAAAGATCAGATGAACCTGAGAGGCAGCCAATAAGCTAATGCTTGGCAGAGAAAGCCATAGCTATTCACTCCTCCCGTCCTTAATTAACAACACAGTGCACGTGCGAGACCCCCCCCCCCTTCCCAACACCAAACACACGCACGTTGGGTTAAGCCCCGACACTCTTTCTCTTAGTCTAACATGCACTTTACACAATGCAACCAGGAACCTGAACTCTCAGTAAGGCCGGGAGTTTAAATTAAGGCCTAGTTCCTGCCGTCATGTGTCGTCGCCCTGGTTGCATAACACTCATCACATATACACAATCATTCTTTACCTTCCTTCCTTTCCCCCCCTTTTCTATACGTCATTATTATTATTATTATTATTAAGTGGTCCCTGAAGGCTGCGTCTGTCACCTGTGCCTTTCTGCCACACTTCCACTCACCTCTCGTAGGCCAAGGCTATTTTTAGGTGGCCTTGGTACAGTCAAGGACAGAGAAACCTGAGAGGCAAATGTCATATTTTCTCTTTTCCCTCACCTTGTCCGTCACTCTTCGTTCACAACTCCTTTCCCCCACCCCCCATCCCGTTTATCCCAACCCTCCTCTTCCCTAGGCTACTCGGCTATCACCACACACACACACACACACACACACACACACACACACACACACATCTGAGAAGCTCATCTTCATTCTTCATAAACGCATCTCTCTCTCTCTCTAAGGTTCTGTTGGAGTGAATAGTGTCAGTGCAAAGTCTGCGTTTACTGGGAAATAAGTATTATTAAAAGAAATAAAACACTGGAACATATTGAAAGAGAACACCTGCAGTAGCCCGGTTGGCCTATGCTGGGCAACTCCTTTTAAGTTTAGGTCTGCATGCTAGAGAGAGAGAGAGAGAGAAAGAGAGAGAGAGAGAGGTGAGGAGTGACCACTTGTCCCCTGGGAAAGACCAGCCCCTCCCTCTCTGTCTGTCTGTCTGTCTGTCTGTCTCTCTCTCTCTCTCTCTCTCTCTCTCTCTCTCAAGGTTCTGTACGAGTGAATAATAATGTCAATGCATTTTGCATTTACTGTGATTTAAGTATTATAAAATAAATAAAACATTGGAACAAATTTATAGAGAACAACTGCAGGCAGTCCTTTCAAGACATCAGCATGTGGAACTGTCATTAATTCCCTGCGGGCCAATTAACGTCCACCTTCATACGTGCCTACACCCTTCTGCCACAATTTTCGCCAAAGATTCCACAATATTTCTCCTCATCTTTACTTTACAATTTAGAGCATACCATTAGTCATGGTAGTGATTGCACACACACACACACACACACCACACACACATATCTATATATTTATGAGAGAGAGAGAGACGGGGGGGGAGGGAGAGAAGAAAGGAGGGAAGTAGGGGTTTAGAGAAAGAAATAGAGAGAGAGAGAGAGAGAGAGAGAGAGGGGGGGGTAGATGGGGAAGGGAGGAGGGAGACAAGAAAGGAGGGAAGCAGGGGTTTAGAGGGAAGAGAGAGAGAGAGATGAGGAGTGACAACTTGACCCCTCGGAATAACCAGCCTTACCAGGTCATATGGTTAGGACGGTGAGGGAAGGAAGGGGATGGGGGGTACGGTTCATATGGACGAAGATTTAGTGGAAAAATTGAAAAGGAAAAAGAAACTTATCAGCTCAGCCCCCGAGTGTCCAGCTTTCAATGTCCATGACTGTACAGCCCACCATTTACCCTCCCCCTCCCCTCTCACTGTGTGTGTGTATGTGTATGTGTGTGTGTGTGTGTATGCATTTATTATTATTATTATTATTATTATTATTATTATTATATTTCGACTTTATTTCCACACCACCTACTGTCTTTGCCAGAATTCACATGTTTCTTCATTGCGCTCAAAAATATGTAACGCCCATATGCAACATCACTGCGCTCCATTAGAAACTTTCTTCCATCTACCTTAGCATATTTAAACCCGATTTTCTTCAGAACCTTTCTTAATGTTTCTCTGCTGCCGGGGTAGGAAAGGTTCTCTTTAATTTCTTCCTGTATTTTTGCCAGTGTGGGTATCTCTTTCCTCTCGTAGAAACCGAGCACGGTTCGTCGTAGAACACCTTCATTAAATTCGTCAAAGAAATCAGCAATGGGTCTTGTGCGTTGCCGTTTCTTGGGAGACAAATTCATTACTTCCTTCATTATCTCTTGCTTCTTTGCATATTCTTTTTATTGTTCTTTCGCTTACTTTTGTTGCCTCAGCTGTCCGGCAAGTAGTGTGTGTGTGTGTTGTGTGTGTGTGTGTGTGTGTGTTGTGTGCGTGCGTGTGTGTGACACTAATCTGACCCAAATCCGCCTCGAAAGACCTGGCAGAAAAGCATGAGCCACACTGCCAAGTTGTACAAAGTTCTTTGTAATTACTATAACAAAAAGCGATTCTTTCATAAAAACCTTATAGGTTTTTTGTATAAGTAAAACTATACTAGGCTGTACCAAAGCCATCCACAAATATTTTTAGATGAGCTTGCCTGTATGGGAGGTCAGTTGGAAGTATGGCAGTAGCGCACAGCTGACAGGCACACTGTAGGGGCCGCTTTAAGCGTGTAGGATTTCCAAAGTACGGGATGCTTGTAGTTTCATATCATCATCATCATCACCATCATTCTTCTCCCACTATTATACGCCAGGATCCAGGAAGGGGTGATAAATTCATGAGAAACTTTTTATTTTCTAATATTCTTCTTGTTTTCGTTTCTTCTCGGTAGAAAGTTAAATTTTTGGTGGTGAGTCGCCAAAAACATTTGCTGTTCACTGTTCATGGGACTAGGTTTAAATGCGCGCCAATGTCTTCCCATTCTACATGAGATATACGTACTGTATAGAGGTTCTTTATTTTTCTAACGTATGCTTAAACAGTACAGTATATTTATCCTTTTGCTGCATGTACTGTGTTAGTACAGTCATGGACAGAGAAACCTGGACAGGTGAGGCGAGGCAAATGTCATATTTTCTCTTTTCCCCGGCTTGTCCGTCACTCTTCGTTCACGACTCCTTTCCCCCATCCCCCCATCCCCCCTCCCGGTTACCCTCTCATCATATCACCTGCCAGGCTGCACTGCCCATACCCCCTTCCCTGCCCCCATACACGCCAGTTCGCTAATCCGCCTACCTTGAACCGTGTGTGTGTGTGTGTGTGTGTGTGTGTGTGTGTGTGTGTGTGTGCATCCTTGACACAAGCAACTCCCTACATTTTTCCGATCACAACCCATCCCTCCCTCTTCCCTACGGCTACTCTGCTAACACAAACACACACACACACACACACACACACACACACACACACATGAGAAGCTCATCTTCATTCTTCGTATACGCAGCTGCTCTCTCTCTCTCTCTCTCTCTCAAGATTCTGTACGAGAGAATAGTAATGTCAGTGCAAAGTATGCCTTTATTATTGTGATATAAGTATTATAAAATAAAACTTAGGAATATATTTAGAGAAAACAACTGCAGTAGGCTGGTCGGCCCATGAGAGGCATCTCCTCCTGATTTTGGATCTGCATACGAAAGAGATAGAGATAGATAGAGAGAGAAGTGAGGAGTGACCACTTGTCCCTCTCTCTCTCTCTCTCTCTCTCTCTCTCTCTCTCTCAATAATCTGTAGCAGTGAATAATAACGTCAGTGCAAAGTATGCCTTTACTGTGATATAAGCATTATAAATTAAAACACTGGAACATATTTAGAGGAAACAACTGCAGGAAATCCTCTCGAGACGTCAGCATATGGAACTGTCATTATTTCCCTGCGGGTCAATTAACCACCACCTTCATACTTGCCTACTCCCTTCTGCCACAATTTTCGCCAATTCTCCTCATCTTTACTTTCCAATTCAGAGCATGTCATTTGTTATGATAATAATTGCACAAACACTCACACACACACACACACACACACACACACACACACATATATATATATATATATATATATATATATATATATATATATATATATATATATAAGACAGAGATAGAGAGATGGTAGATGGGGGAGGAAGGAGGGGGAGAAGAAAGGATGGAAGCAAGTGTTTAGTTTGAGAGAGAGAGAGAGAGAGAGAGAGAGAGAGAGAGAGAGAGAGTTGCCACCATTTTCGCCAAAGACTCCACTATATTTCTCCTCATCTTTACTTTCCGATTCAGATCATGCCAATAGTCATGAAAGTCATGATAATAATTGCACATACACACACACACACATATATATATATATATATATATATATATATATATATATATATATATATATATCTGGGGTTGAGAGAGAGAGAGAGAGAGAGAGAGAGAGAGAGAGAGAGAGAGAGAGAGAGAGAGAGGTGAGAAGTGTCTACTTGTCCCCTGGGAATGGCCAGCCTTCCCGGGTCATATGAGTAGGACGGAGAGGAGGTGAGGGAAGGAAGGGGATGGGGGGGTACGGTTCATATGGACGAAGATTTAGTGGAAAAATCGAAAAGGAAAAAGAAACTATCAGCTCAGCCCCTGAGTGTCCAGGTTTCTTTGTCCATGACTGTACCAGTGATGTTCGTGTTCTGTTCATTCTTGAATGCCTTGTTACTGTAGAACACACACGTACAAACAGTTAAAGACTAAAATGAACGAAATAGCACTCAAAATATCGTCTGAAATAAAATAAAACATGAGTATCAATATTTACGAGAAGGCGCGCTGATGGAGCGCGCCTGGTCTTTTTTACGCTGTTTACGGTGTTAGTAATCGTGATGTTGGCTGTTTGCTCATTATTTTATACTCATTTTATTGCAGGACAAACACTTACGAAGAAAAAGAGACTAAAATGAATAAAATAGCACAAAAAATAACGTCGAAAATACAGTATACACATTTACACCAGCTGCCTATGTATTTTTCACATGTTATTGTTCATTGTGTTATTGTATTGGTAATGCTGTATTCCGTTCAACCTTAAATGCATGTAGCCTTATAGAAAATCACACTGAGAACAATATGATACGTAAATGAATAATGTAGCACGAAAAATAAGGCCAGAAATAAGAAAAGTATAAACAAATGTGAAAAATTACGCTGCCTGGCAACCCGGCTGACGTTGACGTGTAGAGGGGCGTAGAGGAACTATGAAAGAGAGAGAGAGAGTTGAAAATAGAGAATGCTTACTAGGTTAATGGAGGAGGAGGAGAGGAGAGAGATAAGCAAGGAGAAGGTTGGAGCTGACTGAAACAAGAAAAAAAGACGATAAAGAGATTTAAAAAACAGAACGAAATGATGTAAAGAATTTAGGTTCTGCAATTCCTTTCATGCCTTTGTCACTGTGCCGTTGTTTATCGTTCAGTGTCTATTTGTTTCACCTCTCTCTCTCTCTCTCTCTCTCTCCTGTAATCCTTCCCCCCCCATAACCCTCTCTCCCCTTCCTTTCTCTCTCTCTCTAATCGCTTCCCCACTTTACACCTCAATCAATTTTCTCACCACCCTTCTCTTTTCTTCTTTTCCCCTCTCTTTCTCTCCTCCCACTTTCGTGTCTCTTCTTTCCTCTCTTCTCTCCTTTCCTCTCCTCTCTCCTTTCCCTCCTTTTTTCCCTTTATCTTTTCTTTCACGTTTTTCCCTTTTCTTTCTCACTTCTCTTTCTCTCCCTTCTTTCCCTTTTCCCCGTGTATTTCTTTCCCTCTTCTTCTCTTTTCGACATCTCCTTACACTTCCTCTTTCTTATGTCGTCTGTGTTCTTTCCTGTATCCTACCTCCTTTCCCCCTTTCATCTCCTCTTTTTCTCCCTTTTGCTTTCTTTTCTTTCCCTTTGCTGTTGTTTCTCTTTCTCTCTCCCTCTCTCTCATGTATCCCTCTCTGTTCCATTCTCTTTTCCATATACCCCTTAACTTCATCTTTTCTTTCTCCTCTCTGCTCCTTTCCACATTCTTCCTTCCACCTTCCTTGCATTCCTCTCTTTATGTACTCTTTCCTCTATCATTCCTCCTCCTCCTCTTCCTCTCCCCTCCCCCCTCCACACACACACACACACACACACACAAACACACACACACACACACACAAAGGCGCCCCAAAAGAACGGGACGGTACAGTAGGGAAGTACGGTACGGTATGGTATTTTTTTTCACCAGTAAGAACGGTGCCAAATTACGGTACGACATTTCTTTAAGTACGGTACGGTACGAAATTACTTTTTTTCCGTGCCTTTTCCGTACCCATTGCCGTGCTTAATTATTCCAATGTGACTGTCCACTGTCCAGAATAATCCAGATGACAAATACTGACTTGTAGATAGGATAACCTAATTGTTTCCCTGACCAATGTTTTAAGATATAACCTTATGTTTTAGCGTGTGTGTGTGTGTGTGTGTGTGTGTGTGTGTGTGTGTTACAGACTTATAAGGTAATATTTCTGGTCAAGCCATAATGAACATAGAATAGTGTATACTTTTAGATGGGAGACATGTAAGTAATTACGAGAAGCATATGATAATGGTTATTATATACAGTACCACTCGCTCGATGTAGTGCTGCTCTCGGGTGTCTGCGCTTTCCTCTCCTCCATCCTTCTTTCCTTCCATCCTCTTCTGTCTTTCTTTCCTTCAGTCTTTCCTCGTCCTTCTGCCGTTTGGTAACTTTACACTCCCTCCTCCGTCTTTCTTTCCATCATTCTTTCCTCTTCCTTCTACCTGTGGGTGACTTTACACTGAGTGACAAGCCAAATGGTTTCCTGTACACCAGGAAGCCATTTACAGTGCTGGGTGGTAACCGTATAACCAAATTTTGGCGCCTGGTGGTTTAGTGGGTAATTATTGCGCTCCAGTCGGACTGAGCTGGCGAAGGTTTACATCCATGGGGTGGTTGGAGTTTATTGCTTATGTAATGCCACTCAGGGATGAGTGAGGCTGGTCACTCTCATCTTAAATGTCAGGACCATCTGCCTAGGCCCGGGCTCCTACGCTCCTCATGGGGCAACGTAGGATTGGGTGATGGATGGATGAATGATATTTCCTAAACTTGGTAAGACAAAAGTACAGTACTACTGCCCAGGGGGAGGATTCTGAAAGCTCAGAAATCCTCGCAAATCCACCATCTTTGGGCGTAAGAGCAACTTTTCACTTAAATGCATGTTCTGGAGACCTAGAAAACGAGCGCAAACCCTATGCGGCGTTGTCAGTTCTCCTCGTAGAGTTGCGCCATGTGAGGGGCAGCCCTAAGTACATCGTAAGCCTTATAACTCTCCTATTTTTACAAATGTTGTAGCTCAAACATCCCCCAAATCCTGAGAATTAAATCATGCATCAATTAATCCTTAAGTGCATACAACTGTTGCGATTTTTCAAAAAATAATAAGTACAAGTGGCAAAGACCGTTGAAGACGATGCCAGAATACCATATCGGAGCAAGTACTACTTCGACATATGTGGTAAAACTAGCATTGTCGACCAATATTGCCTTTACTACAAACAAATTATAGCCTATTGATATAATGTTCACAAAAATTCGATTAAACAAGCCAGTGTTAAGAAGAAACTCATCTAAAGTATGGTGATAGCCTACATGACACAATGTCGAAAAAATTATGAATCAGCGCACTTATTTCTTCCTTTGAGAAGTTCACTGCCCTTCTGTACATAATATTTTGGTGGTCTTCCACTGCTTCAATACTGTCTTGGAAATTATGATTGGCGGTGTGGAAACATCGTCTGCTACCACTATGACGTCATACTCCGGTGTACTGTGATTGGTTACTCAGAGTTAAATAGAGAAACCTTCCGCTCCTTGATTGACCAACACTTGCCCTGGCGCAACCTGGTGTTGGTCTTAAGATTGTCGTACAACACTCTCCAGAATACCACTTATCAAAACCTCGTATGCACATCGCAAAAGTTCTCGCAGATTTTCTCGTAATCCAGACACCTCTCAGAATCCGCTACCAGCATCATTTCCAAAGGCACGTCACTGAGATCAGCACCATATTTTAGCACTTGGGTAATTATCTGGTAGGTGGTGGCGACCATCATCCACTCACTTGATGTAGTGCTACCTACCTCTTCCTTAGCCTTTATCATTCTTTTTCTGTCTGTCCTCCTCTCTTCCTATTTCTCCCATCTTTCCTGTCACTTCTTATTGCTTTTCTTTCCTTCACAGGTGGCTTTACATTGAGTGACAAGCCAAATGGTTTCCTGTAAGCCAAGAAACCATTTACAACGCTGGGTGGTTACCATATAACCAACCCATACGTGCTTCCTACGTGTCAACAAGTGGGTTGGTGGAGGGTTAGTGCCCCTCCCTGTAAAATAGATAACTCAAAGTCAAGTGGCCACCCCTTACGGGAATATGGCGTCTGGCAATAGATAGATAGATAGATATTTCTATTATTTGACATTTGTTTTGCTGTACGTATCTCGTATATTCCTTGCCCACTGTAGGCCTACAGAGTTAAGTGATTAATTTATAGATTTGTTTATACAGTATATAAATAATGATTTGGATTAGGTATTTACTGTAGGGTCGGCTGCAGCATTGTTACTTGACCCGTTAAGTGGTTGATTTTTATCATAGTCTGATTTAAACACAATTTTTCACAGAAAATTCTAGTACAATACAAGTCAGTAATCCTTAATTTTATTTAATCCCATTGCCATATGAATGTAAATCAAATGTTAGGTCAATTACCTCACACATACACACACACACACACACACACACACACATGTAGGCGCCCATGAACACGCATTTCTACAACACCCCCCCCCCACATCCGTATGCCACCCTTCATCCCCCCCACACACACACGTACACACACACACACACACACACACACACACACACACACACACACACACACCGCCCATGAACACGCATTTCTACAACACCCCCCCCCACATCCGTATGCCACCCTTCATCCCCCCCACACACACACGTACACACACACACACACACACACACACACACACACACACACACACACACACACACACACACACACACACAAGACTATATTGAAATGGGGAGAGTCGGACGGGAAAGGGAGTGGGGAAAGTGAGAGGGGAGTGGGGGGAGTATGCAGAGTGGACGTGGGAAAGGATTGCAGAAAATGAGAGAGGGTGTGAGGAGTGTGAGAGGGGAATGGGGAGAGTGGGGAGAATGAGAGGGGAGTGGGGAGAGTGGCAGTGGAAGGGGAGTGGGAAGAGACTGCGGAAAATGAGAGGAATGGGGAGAGTAGGTCAGTGGGTAGAAAGTAGGTTCAGACGGAGGGTACCACAGCTATAGTGACGTTTGATGACTTTCCTTGGAGCAGCAGAGAAAGAGAGAGAGAGAGAGAGAGAGAATGTGTGTGTGTGTGTGTGTGTGTGTGTGTATACGTAGTTACTCTTATGCCTGTTCACAATCGTGTGTGTATTAAAAAAACTGTCATGAAAAAAATCCCTTCTTATGGCCTAGATATAATTTTTTCTGCTAAGGTTTGACCAGCTTTTCTGGATCGTAACGTCTGTGTGATCCCCCTCCCCCCCTCTCTCTCTCTCCGTCATTGCCTATAGCTAAAGACAAAAACACAGACACATTATATTCACTACAGTGCTTCTCCCTGCCTCACCCTGGCTCTGCCTCCCTCTCCCTGCTTTTTCCCACCCGTTTCTGCCTCTCCCTGCCAGTCTCTGCCTCACCCTTCCTCAGTGTACGTGTGTGTATTTGTACATGTGTGAATTTGTATGTGTGTGTGTGTGTGTAAGTTTGTGTAATTATGTGCCTGTGGGTGTATGTGTCTCACCACAATGCACCGCTAGACACCCACTCCACCCCACCACCAAACACCTTCTTCATTTCTTGCCACAGAAAACTTTAATATTCATGGATCATTTTCAAAAATCAAGTTCGAGTATGTTTTACCGTATTGCGATGAAAAAAAAACTGCAATATTGGGATCAGATATGAGTACAGAGATGTTTTATATAAAGTGCGAGACTCAGTGGGCAATACGTATGGTGTTAGCTTGGCTGGTGCAGGGCATCTGTGTTACCATGGCAACCTGCCCACCTCACAACACACACACACACACACACACACACACACACACACACACACACACACACCTATCAGCAAGGCCCATCATAGAATACTTGTGTTTGTGTGTGTGTGTGTGTGTGTGTGTGTGTGTGTGTGTGTGTGTGTGTGTGTGTGTGTGTGTGGCTATACGAATATGTGGTTGTGTGTGGTTATGTGTGTGTGTGTGTGTGTGTGTGTGGCTATACGAATATGTGGTTGTGTGTGGTTATGTGTGTGTGTGTGTGTGTGTGTGTGTGTGTGTGTGTGTGTGTGTGTGTGTGTGTGTGTGTGTGTGGTTAGGTATGTGGATGTGTTGTGTGTTCGGTGGGGTAAGGGGTGTTCGGTTTGATGTGGTTGCAGTGTGTGTGTGTGTGTGTGTGTGTGTGTGTGTGTGTGTGTGTGTGTGTGTGTGTGTGTGTGTGTGTGTGTGTGTGTGTGTGTTTATAAGAGTATGTCTGTGTGTGTGTTTATGTATGTGTGTGTGTGTGTGTGTGTGTGTGTGTGTGTGTGGTTATACGAGTATGTGGTTGTGTGTGGTTATGTATGTGTGTGTGGGGGGGTGTTGTTGGGTATGTGGATGTGTTGTGTTCACGGTGGAGTAAGGCATGAACGGTTTGATGTAGTTGCATGTGTGTGTGTGTGTGTGTGTGTGTGTGTGTTAGTTCACTACACGTCAAACGACTTTGGTTATACATAAGAAGACGTGCTATTAAAGTTTGGGCACAACTATAATGCAATGTTCTATGAAGTCAACTACACTCATAATAACGCGACGCTTCGTCTCCTCTGTCTGTCTCCTTACCCTGCGTCTGTCTGCCTTCTATCTGTCTGTCTCTGTCTTCCTGTCCATCTATTGCAAACCACAAACTTCTCAACTGTCCACAACGTCCTAGATTATCATTGTAACACGTAGTATATTATTTTTTCATTGTAAAGTGGCCGAAATTTTCGTCCTTTTGCAGCTTACTTCACATGGGTCATTGGCAGAAACGGACAACGCTACGGCTCCCTTTCCATACCACTTTTTTGTGACTTACATTTTCTAGCATTAATCTATTGCTACAACTCAGCATTCAGGTTGGAGGGATGGAAAATTTGGGCCAAGTTAGAGTAAAACGAGTACAGAATTAGCAGAAGCCAAATAGCATACCTTTGGAGGGTGCAGCGGGAACATGGCGAGATCGCAGGAAGGAGGACAATGGAGGGAAATCCAGCAAATCCAAGCAACAGCCTATGAAGTGACGCCAACAACACTTGTGTCTCACACTCGGTTCAAACGCCCGTCCACTTTATCACTAAACACCTGTGGTTCTGAAGTATGACAAGAGAAAATGAAATAATCGTGTAGACGTGATGTATTGATGCACTCTCTCCACGAAGTCTACCTCTGACCTACTGTTTATTGCTTATTCGTCACATTGCTTCGAGAATGATGAGTCTCTCGCTCGGACACGACGGCTGACTGAACCTTTATCCTTGTCTTATACCCCTGACCTTTTACTGAATGCTGCAAATGTTTAATTACTTCATTCTAACCTAATTCAGGTTCTAATGACAGAGATGATCTGGTTACATGACTTACCCGCGCACCTTTTGTGACGCCACAGACTAAGTTGGGGTGGTCTTTCAGTTCAGAGAAAAGCAGTAAAATGGATGGGTAACTGCGAAAAATTGATCACTGTCCGCTGACTCTTCCTGTTCTGCTTTCCAGCGACAACGTTTCTCTGATTGTAAGGGCTTGTACGGAATAGTTTATTCGAAATCTAAATTAAATAATAGGATAATCTGCTGACTTTTTCCGATAATCTTGCTAACAGACAGGCAGGCAAACAAAGGCAGACAGATAGCAAGCAGGCAGGCAGACAGGGAGACAGACTGGTAGACAGATATATAAACCGGGCCAAACACAGCTTCATCGGGCTTTCTCTGTTGGGTGTAATAACACCCCCTAGTAGCAGAAAAAAAGATAATTTTCTCGTCGCTTTTCTCATTACACATTTTGCTTTCAGCCATACTCGTACCAGATCACGTCAGTTAACAATGATATACGTATTTGGGGATTAATAAAGCTTTAGTTTCATTTTGTATATGAGAGAAAAAGGCAGTGAAAATACCAATAGTATCCCCTAACAGTCTGATACCAAAGCCTTCTCCCGTTCGCCTCTGCCTGGGTTTTTCCTTTAACCATTTTTTCCCCGAATGGAGCGTTGTGGCAGACTCCTGTATTTCATAAACTAACATTTTATTCATTCTACGTACAGTGTTCTTAAACGTGAACTGATTTTGTCCTATTGTGCTAGAATATTGCACGGTGAATCCACCGTGGTGCACAAGAAAGGATCTAGCTTGTGCATTTCTTGTGCACCACGGTGGATTCGCTGCCCTTGTGTTCACAACATCAGGTGGGATGGGTCCAGAGGCGAGCAGGTTCTCTCGAGACTGGCAGAGATTCTTTCTAAGAAGCGTCAACGTAAAGAGTTCTGTTATGGCCTGGATGAGGTGTCAACTGTCCTACTCCCTTGTGAGGTGTGCACTGTTATGCCTCAGGGGCACCAAATCATCAGCCCTCAGGCCTGTCTCTCTGGCAGGTATGGATTACGAAGCTACTGTGACTGAGTCACACTGACCAGCAACTCCAATAGATTAAAGTTTTTGTTGACACTGTAATACTAAAAATCTAGTAGTAATAGTCTTTTGTGGTTGGTGGGGCACTCCCCATCCACTCACTCGATGTAGTGCTGCTCTCTGGTGCCTGCCCTTTCCTCCCTTCCTTCCTTCTTTCCATCCTTCCTCATGTCTTTTTCGCCTTCATTCTTTCCTCTTCCTTCTGTCTACGGTTGACTATATACTGAGTGACAAGCCACATGGTTTCCTGTACACCAGGAAACCTTTTACTACGCTGGGTGGTAATCATATAACCAATTCATGGCGCCTGATGGTTTAGTGGGCAATTAAGGCGCTCCAATCGGATTGAGCCTGTGCAAGTTAATATCCAAGGGATGGTTAGGGTTTAATGCTCACGTAATGTCACTCAGGGATGAGTGAGGCTGGTCATTCTCATCATAAATGTGAGGACCAATTTGCCTAGCTCCAGGCTCCTATGCTCCTCATGGGGCAACACAGGATTAGATGATGAATGAATGAATGAATGATGATAAAGTGTTGGCATATGGTTGGTAAGGACAGTGGCTGGTGTGTTTGGGGCCAACAGATTGTATTATGGTTAGTGATAACCTTCACATTACAACTCCAATGGTGAACTGTATTATGAGGCTGGCTGCTGAGCTGCACGGTATAATTCCCAAATGGATGGAGCTGATTTGCTGGTTGTATTATTTCTAAAAGTGGTAGTTGTAGTAGTAACAGTGGTAGATTTTTTTTTAAATCAGAAGATGCACTCAGCAGGTTGGTGATGTTTGGCTGAATGCAACACATCCAAAGAACATCATTGTATTTCAAATAATTACCAGTAATTCTCAGAAATACCATGTTATTTGGACATGTTGCATTCAGTCATCACCAACCTATCAAGTGCATCTTTGCCTCGATAAAAAAAAAAAAAAAAAAACTAAGTATAGTAGTAGTTGTAGCAGCGGTTGTAGTAGTTGTAGTAGCAGTTGTAGTAGTAGCAGTAGCAACAGCAGCAGCAGCCGTAGCATCATCATCATCATTAGTAGTAGTAGTCCATCCAGTACCGTAATATATAAACCACCCTACATAAACACCCCCCAAGAAATCCATACCCAATTTAGGTGAAAGAAACACATCTTTAAGTTGTGTATATTTATTTCAGCATTTATAACAATTTCTTCTAAACTATTTGGGCTAACAATAGATTATTTGACCCAGTGAAAATACCTTATATTTCAGTATTAATTGCCATGGAAATTACTCTTGCCCAGTCCCCTCGGGTGAAAAGAAAGATTGAAATAACTCGTCTTTTTACGTTTAAATCCAATAACTTCCCTTCCTCTTGTCCAGTTCCCTTAGATGAAAACAAAGGGTATTTAAGCCATTTATTTGTATTCAAGCATATATAATTTGAAAGGAGCATGTGGAGTTACGTGGAGAGACAGACTGACAAATAAGAATGTGAAGGAGCGTTGTGGTGAGGATGTGGATGTGACAGGAAGCGTTAGGAGAAACACACTGAGGTGGTTTGGCCATGTGGAGAGGATGGAGAGTGTAAGACTAACGAGGAGAGTGTATGTGAGTGAGGAGCATGTGGAGGTACGTGGAGAGACAGACTGACAAATGAGGAAGTGAAGGAGCGTTGTGGTGTGAATGTGGATTTGATAGGAAGCGTTAGGAGAAACACACTGAGGTAGTTTGGCCAGGTGGAGAGGATGGAGAGTGAGAGACTGACGAGGAGAGTGTATGTGAGTGAGGTGGAGGGGGGGAGGGAGGGAGACCGAGGAAGAGATGGAGGGATGGAGGAGAGAGGTATATGAGAGGGGGGGTGTAAGTTGGGGGAGTGTAGCGACATGGCAGGGGACAGGGCAACATGGAGACGATTTGTTTGTGGTCACTCCTTACCCGATGAAGGCGTCCATAGATAGATATATAGAAAGGATTAATATTAAAGATAAATATTAATCAGCATAATAAAAACAAGCATTTTATTTCGAACTAGAGTTCAATTTTATTCGCCCCTGTGTGGAGTACAACTCTCATGTGCGGGGAGGCTCCCCACATACAGCTCTACTCAGTAGGGTAGAGTCAAAGGCTTTTCGTCTCATAAACTCTCCACCTCTTACTGGCTCCCTTCAACCTCTGTCTCTTCGCCGCACTGTTGCATCTTTATCTCTCTTCTATCGCTACTTCAATGGTCACTGCTCCTCTGACCTGTCTGCTTGCATCCCTCCACCTCTACGACGGGTGCGTAGCACCCGTCTAGCAACAAACTCTCATCCCTTTTCTGTCCAGCTCTCTAATCCAAGAGTTAACCGTTACTTCCAGTCCTTCATTTATGCAACAGGTCAACTCTGGAACTGTCTCCCTCTGTCTGTATTCCCTACTCCCTATGATCTCCGGTGTTTCAGACGCAGTGTGTCCAAGCATCTCGAAATAAACGGATCGTGAATTTGGCTCTCTTTTGTATTGTTTTTGTTTTTTTCTTGGAAGGAACGGTTTGCGGGCTCCTGGCCTTTGATTCCTTCTTTCATGAATTAGAAAAAAAAACAAGGAGCTTCGAATCCCGTCAGTCACCCTCTAACCGTGAGAGGGGGAGGACGCTCGAGCTGTGTGTCTATTCTCAGTGTTGATAGTGTTTAGACAGCTTGCCCATCTTGCCGAGATGAACAAAGGTAAGGCAGGATATTGTTCATCAGTTCTTTGATACTGCCTGTTCTTTCAGTTGAGCCAAATCATCTTTATTAGTGTGTGTGTGTGTGTGTGTGTGTGTGTGTGTGTGTGTGTGTGTGTGTGTGTGTGTGTGTGTGTGTGTGTGTGTGTGTGTGTGTGTGTGTGCGGGGCCTGTGTGTTACCATGGCAACCTCCCCACACCACCACAGTTACATACACACATTTCCCTACCACCACCTTTCGTTAGAGAGTATTGTGTGTGTGTGTGTGTGTGTGTGTGTGTGTGTGTGTGTGTGTGTGTGTGTGTGTGTGTGTGTGTTTATCTGTGTGTGTGTGTGTGTGTGTGTGTGTGTGTGTGTGTGTGTGTGTGTGTGTTTATGTGTGTGTGTGTGTGTTTATCTGTGTGTGTGTGTGTGTGTGTGTGTGTGTGTGTGTGTGTGTTAGCTCACTATTCGTCAAAGGACCTTGGTTATACATAAGAAGACATGCTATTAAAGCTGCGGCACAAATATAATGTGCTATGAAGTCAACTTCACTCAAAAGAACGCCACGCTTCTTCTGCTGACTTTTCCTTATAATCTTGCTAACAGACAGGCAGGCAGACAAAGGCAGACAGGCAGGCAGTCAGGGAAGCAGAAAAGGCAGACAGGCAGGCGGTCAGGCAGGCAGACAGACTGATAGACAGATATATAAACCTGGCCAAACACATAGCTTCATCGGGCTTTCTCGGTTGACTGTAATAACATCCACTAGTAGCAGAAGCAACGATTTTTTTTTTTCTGGCCGCTATTCTGATTACATATTTTATCAGCCATACTCGTAGCAGATCACGTTTGTGCGTATCTGAGGATTAATAAAGCTTTAGTTTCACTCTGTATATGAGAAAAAAAGGCAGAGAAAATATCAACAGCACCCCCAACAGTCCAATACCACAGCCTTCTCCCAGTCGCCTCTGTCTACGTAGACTTTTATCACAAACACTATAGACACGCCTTCACGTGGTGGCACTGATGAGACAGACAGACAGAGAGAGAGAGAGAGAGAGAGAGAGAGAGACTGACAGACAGACTGACAGACAGACAGACAGACAGACAGAGAGAGAGAGAGAGAGAGAGAGAGAGAGAGAGAGAGAGAGAGAGAGAGAGAGAGAGGGACTGACAGACAGACACAGACAGACAGAGACAGACTGAGAGACAGGAAGACAGACAGACAGAAACAGAGAGACAGGCACACAGACAAACAGACAGACAGACAGACAGAAAGAGAGACAGAAAGAGACAGACAGACAGAAAGAGACAGAGAGACAGGCAGACAGACAGATAGACAGAAACAGACAGACAGACAGACACATGGACAGAAAGAACAGAGAGACAGACAGACAGACAGAGTGGCTGGGGACGAGGGGCCAGAAGAGACGGGCTGGGAACGCGCCTGACGTATCATATTCTCTCGTCTGGCGCGTCCCCAGCCAAGGCCTTCTAAAATTAGAAGGCCTCGTCGGTGGGGGGGACGGTAGTGTTGGGTCAGCTATGGTCGGGAGAGGTCACGCTGTGTGTTCAGTGACAATAAGGACGGAAAAACATTGTACAGTATTATATATTGATATTTACATTATTTGTATGTTTTATTAAGGTAATAATGCCTTACATGTGTTGTGTTCCCAGATGTAAGGGAAATTATAAATATGGACCGAAAGTACCCGGTAAGTGTATTGTCCTTCCCGCAAGATAAAGAACTTGCCTCCACGTGGCTACGTGCCATTAAGCGCGACCAGTTCACTCCAAATCGCAACAGCAGGGTAAGTACAACATTATTTTCTGTTCATTATTATCAGAAAAGTGTAGAGAGTACAGTGAGAAGCTTTAAGTCATCGTAGTTGTACTGAATATAAGAAAAATGAGGCCTTAGCCATGCTAGGGTGTAGGACCAAAGCCATTACACAGACGTGGCTGGAGCTGGATAAGAGAAGAATATATAACCCTTCATTTTTCCTACATATCTCCACAGCTTTCCTCTATAAAGAAACTGAATCGAATTCAAACGAAATCTGCATTACCTTGTTCACCCCGTATATAAGAGGCCCAATATAATACCTCCAGTATACCATCAATATAACACCCCAATACACAGTAAGATTCTAAGTATAACACCCCAATATACTACCAATATTACAGCCCCAATATACCACCAATGTAACACCCCAATATACCACCAATATAACACCCCAATGTAATACCAGCAATATACCACCAATATAATATCGCAGTATACCACCAATATAACATCGTAATATATCACCAATAAACCACCAATATAACATCGCAATATACCACCAATATAACATCGCAATATACCACCAATATAGCAGCCCCAATATAGCCTACCTCCAATATAACAGCCCCAATATAACATCGCAATATACCACCAATATAACAGCCCCAATATACCACCAGTATAACAGCCCCAATATACCACCAATATAACATCGCAATATACCACCAATATAACAGCCCCAATATACCATCAATGTAACACCCCAATATACCACTAATATAGCACCCCAATGTAATACCAGCAATATAGCACCCCAATATACCACCAATATAATATCGCAGTATACCACCAATAAAACATCACAATATACCACCAATAAAACAGCCCCAATATACCACCAGTATAACAGCCCCAATATACCACCAATATAACAGCCCCAATATACCACCAATATAACAGCCCCAATATACCACCAGTATAACAGCCCCAATATACCACCAGTATAACAGCCCCAATATACCACCAATATAACAGCCCCAATATACCACCAGTATAACAGCCCCAATATACCACCAGTATAACAGCCCCAATATACTACCAGTATAACAGCCCCAATATACCACCAGTATAACAGCCCCAATATACCACCAGTATAACAGCCCCAATATACCACCAGTATAACAGCCCCAATATACCACCAGTATAACAGCCCCAATATACCACCAATATAACAGCCCCAATATACCACCAGTATAACAGCCCCAATATACCACCAGTATAACAGCCCCAATATACCACCAGTATAACAGCCCCAATATACCACCAGTATAACAGCCCCAATATACCACCAGTATAACAGCCCCAATATACCACCAGTATAACAGCCCCAATATACTATACCCTTTCTCAGGAAACATGAATGAGAGAATTTTACAAAGCCTTTGCCAAAATCGGATCACGAGTGACCGTGTGAAGGATTAAGAGGGCCCCTCGAGATACTGGACCTTCCTCCTTCCCTCTTCCATTTTCTTTCCTCTACACACACACACACACACACACACACACACACACACACACACACACACACACACACACACGACGCTTAAATAATAAAACAATGTGTAGCCTCTATTTATCTGTCAGTGTCCTGATATCGGTCCATATGAGGAGGGATGGAGGATGGGAGTGGCCCGGGTCGGAATGTGGGGAGGGGTTGGGAAGCCATGAAAGATGAAGAAAAATTATTTTATTATTATTTTATTGTTTTATTACTATTCTTTATGAAAAAACATAAACTGATTTACAATAATATTACTGATCGAAGGATCAACAGTAATATTTCCTTTATAAATATTCATTATATTTTAAAATTTACATTGAAAATACAATCTCTCTCTCTCTCTCTCTCTCTCTCTCTCTATCACTCGATATTCATGTCTCCCTCATCTAAACCTTCTTCACTGGTGGAATCCCCCTCCCCCCATTCCGTCACTATGAAAAAACACACACACACACACACACACACACACACACACACACACACACGACGCTTAAGTAATAAAACAATGTGAAGTCTCTATTTATCTATCAGTGTCCAGCAGGGGCGCACCAAGGAATTTTCTAAGGGGAGGTCCTCATTTGCCAGTTTCCTGAAGTTTACATATAAGTTTTATAGTTCTAAGTTGTGTATATATATATATATATATATATATATATATATATATATATATATATATATATATATATATGTATATATATATATATGTATATATATATATATATATATATATATATATATATATATATATATATATATATATATATACATATATATATATATATATATATATATATATATATTTATATATATATATATATATATATATATATATATATATATATATATTCTGATAGAATGATAGATTTTTTGGTAGGTCGTCAGTTATTTAAAAAAACGTGTGTGTGTGTGTGTGTGTGTGTGTGTGCAAATGTTGTGTATGTGGGCAAAAAGCTAGGTGAAGAGAGGGGATGGGGATGGATAGGAAGGCAGGAAGGATGATGTTTTGAGTTCAGGGGGGGTGGGTCTGCATGCTAGAGAGAGAGAGAGAGAGAGAGAGGTGAGGAGTGACCACTTGTCCCCTGGGAATGACCAGCCCCCCCCCTCTCTCTCTCTCTCTCTCTCTCTCTCTCTCTTTCAAGGTTCTGTAGTAGTGAATAATAATGTCAATGCAAAGTATAACTTAACTGTGATATAAGTATTATAAAATAAATAAAACATTGGAATATATTTATTGAGAACAACTACAAGAAGTCCCCTCGAGACGTCAGCATGTGGAACTGTCATTAATTCCCTGTGGGCCAATTAACGTTCACCTTCATACATGTCTACACTCTTCTGCCACAATATTCGCCATAGATTCCACAATATTTCTCCTCATCTTTACTTTCCATTACAAAGCATACCATTAGTCATGATAATGATTGCACACACACACACACACACACACACACACACACACACACACACACACACACACACACACACACACACACACACGAGAGAGAGAGAGAGAGAGAGAGAGAGAGAGAGAGAGAGAGAGAGAGAGAGAGGGTAGATGGGGGAGGGAGGAGGGAGACAAGAAAGGACGGAAGCAGAGGTTTAGAGAGAGAGTCAATCAGGAGGTGCTGTGACCTGAAATGCCAACTTACAAATTCTTGATGACAGGCGAATCAAGCTAAAAAAAAAATAAAATAAAATAAAATAAAAGGAATAATATGCTATTAAATCTAAATATACAACGAATAACTGGTCCAATATTTTTCGTATATTTTTAGCGCCTTGTAACAAAAAAAAAAAAAAAAGTTGCATCCAAAAACAGGAACCACAGTTCATATTGACCTGTGAGCATAGCGGGTCACTTATACCCATTCATTGATTGTGTGTGTGTGTGTGTGTATGTGTGTGTGTGTGTGTGTGTGTGTGTGTGTGTGTGTGTGTGTGTGTGTGTGTGCGCGCCTCTTGCCCTCAGGGTTGTCCCTGGCCAGCTTGTATTCCCACAGGTCGTTAAATCAGATGCCTTCGGCCTTTGACAGTGACTTTGGAGTAAAACAGACGATATTCTACATTCGTTTTTCCTGAGACAGACTATATACCCTTTCTCAGGAAATATGAAGGAGAGAATTTTACAAAGCCTTTGCCAAAATCGGATCACGAGTGACCGTGTGAAGGATTAAGAGGGCCCCTCGAGATACTGGACCTTCCTCCTTCCCTCTTCCATTTTCTTTCCTCTACACACACACACACACACACACACACACACACACGACGCTTAAATAATAAAACAATGTGTAGCCTCTATTTATCTGTCAGTGTCCTGATATCGGTCCATATGAGGAGGGATGGAGGATGGGAGTGGCCCGGGTCGGAATGTGGGGAGGGGTTGGGTAAGGAAGCAATGAAATAGCCATGAAAGATGAAGAAAAATTATTTTATTTTATTTTATTGTTTTATTACTATTCTTTATGAAAAAATATAAACTGATTTACAATAGTATTACTGATCGAAGGATCAACAGTAGCATTTCCTTTATAAATATTCATTATATTCTAAAATTTACATTGAAAATACAATCTCTCTCTCTCTCTCTCTCTCTCTCTCTCTCTCTCTCTCTCTCTCTCTCTCCCTCTCTCTCTCTCTCTCCCTCTCTCTCTCTCTCTCTCTCTCTCTCAGTCACTCGATATTCATGTCTCCCTCATCTAAACCTTCCCCCTCCCCCCATCCCGTTAATCCGATCCCTCCTCTTCCCTATGCTATACACCAAGGGCACAGAGTGGGAGCGGTGTGGTGGCGGTTGGTGGTTGGGGACCCAGGGGAGGGGGTAAGGTTTGGTGGTGACCTGCTAATCCCAACCCTTCCCCCATAATCTGGGGACTCCGGTCGCCGCAGCCTCCCTCTCCCGCACCCACACTCTGTAGCCTCACACTTGTATTTACAATGCGTTTTTCCTGGATGTATATGTAGATCACTATGTATAAGTTTTATGTGTGTACAAATGTATTACTGTTTGTGACCTCTGTTTCCTATTCCATTCACCGATCTTGTGTACGTGAATATGTATATACATAAGGTATATATCAGTATGCTCAAACAAATTCCATGTAACTACATACAACAGCACTCTTTATACTCACTGTACAGTTTAATACATGTATTACTGTATATAAGATTACTAATTAGTCCACTTTAAAATTATTGACCAATCACACGTACAGTATATTGTAATCTAATATAATACATTAATAGGCTCGGGAAGATGACTACCTAAGTATCATCTTCCTTTTGAGATATTGTACAACTGCTATTTTTATATGTACAGTATTGTGTATCTCAATAAATGTATCAAATTCAATTCCTCTTCCCTAGGCTACTCGGCTATCACTATGAAAACACACACACACACACACACACACACACACACACACACACACACACACACACACACGACGCTTAAGTAATAAAACAATGTGAAGTCTCTATTTATCTATCAGTGCCCAGCAGGGGCGCACCAAGGAATTTTCTAAGGGGGGGTCCCCATTTGCCAGTTTCCTGAAGTTTACATATAAGTTTTATAGTTCCAAGTTGTATATATATATATATATATATATATATATATATATATATATATATATATATATTCTGATAGAATGATAGATTTTTTGGTAGGTCGTCAGTTATTTAAAAAAAAACGTGTGTGTGTGTGTGTGTGTGTGTGTGTGTGTGTGTGTGTGTGTGTGTGTGTGTGTGTGTGTGTGTGTGTGTGTGTATGTGGGCAAAAAGCTAGGTGAAGAGAGGGGATGGGGATGGATAGGAAGGCAGGAAGGATGATGTTTTGAGTTCAGGGGGGGTAGGTCTGCGTGCTAGAGAGAGAGAGAGAGAGAGAGAGGTGAGGAGTGACCACTTGTCCCCTGGGAATGACCAGCCACCCCCCAGGCCTTCTAAAATTAGAAGGCCTCGTCGGTGGGGGGGACGGTAAGCCGTGACGTACTAGGTAGCAGGGTTGCTAAGGTCGCGGTTTTCCCGCCAAATTGGGCTCGTTTTGAAGCTCTTCCGCGGGCAGATTTTACCGGTCGCGGGTTGCGTTTTTTTGAGCTGGTTTGAAAACTGTCGCGGTTGTTTGGGCTAGTATGGAGTTAAACAACATCACGACAATATACTGAGAGAGAGAGAGAGAGAGAGAGAGTTTAAACATATGGCGGAGAGAGACCCCCTAATACTCCCACAGGGACCAGTGGATGCAGCCAGTGCGGAGACTCCGGAGAGAGTTTTGTTTTATCCCAATTATCGTTGCCAGCAAGCACTGCTGCAGTAGATAGGATTTTCTCTCAGTATAATTTAGTGAAAAGTAAATGAAGAAACAGACAGCAACATGAAACAGTTGAAAACACTCTTCATGTTAGAGCAATATGCGGACATAAAATCTGTTGTAATGATTTCACAAACAAAATTATGTTAGCAAATTTCACATATGACGTACACAGCAACGAAACACAGTGATGATGATCATATAGATTTTTGAATAATATAAGTGTGATGGAAAGTTGACTCAGAGGGAGAGAAAATACCTTCACTTGCATGTTGTATTACCTAGTGTAATGATAAGTATATTTCAACAGAATCATTGTTGTTTTATGGGCAATAGTGTTTTTATGGCAAATAGGGAAAGTTTAAGTGAATCAAGTGATCATTTCAGGCATTAATAGGGACCTATATATGAATTATTAATATAAAACACTAATTTCGCATAAATAGAGGATTTTTAAAATAATTATTGGTGTTGGGCTACTTTTGGCCTGGTTTTCAGTTGGGTTTCCGCGGGCAGAGCAGGGTGCGACTTGGCAACCCTGCTAGGTAGTGTTGGGTCAGCTATGGTCGTGAGAGGTCACGCTGTGTGTTCAGTGACAATAAGGACAGAAAAACATTGCATTATATATTGATATTTACATTATTTGTATGTTTTATTAAGGTAATAATGCCTTACATGTGTAGTGTTCCCAGATGTAAGGGAAATTATAAAAATGGACCGAAAGTACCCGGTAAGTGTATTTTCCTTTCCGCAAGATAAAGAACTTGCCTCCACGTGGCTACGTGCCATTAAGCGCGACCAGTTCACTCCATATCGGAACAGCAGGGTAAGTACAACATTATTTTCTGTTCATTATTATCAGAAAAGTGTAGAGAGTACAGTGAGAAGCTTTAAGTCATCGTAGTTGTACTGAATATATGAAAAATGAGGCCTTAGCCATGCTAGGGTGTAGGACCAAAGCCATTACACAGACGTGGCTGGAGCTGGATAAGAGAGGAATATATAACCCTTCATTTTTCCTACATATCTCCACAGCTTTCCTCTATAAAGAAACTGAATCGAATTCAAACGAAATCTGCATTACCTTGTTCACCCCGTATATAAGAGGCCCAATATAATACCTCCAGTATACCATCAATATAACACCCCAATACACAGTAAGATTCTAAGTATAACACCCCAATATACTACCAATATTACAGCCCCAATATACCACCAATGTAACACCCCAATATACCACCAATATAACACCCCAATGTAATACCAGCAATATACCACCCCAATATACCACCAATATAACAGCCCCAATAAACCACCAATATAACATCGCAATATACCACCAATATAACATCGCAATATACCACCAATATAGCAGCCCCAATATAGCCTACCTCCAATATAACAGCCCCAATATAACATCGCAATATACCACCAATATAACAGCCCCAATATACCACCAGTATAACAGCCCCAATATACCACCAATATAACATCGCAATATACCACCAATATAACAGCCCCAATATACCTCCAATATAACATCGCAATATACCACCAATATAACAGCCCCAATATACCACCAGTATAACATCGCAATATACCACCAAAGTAACAGCCCCAATATACCTCCAATATAACAGCCCCAATATAACATCGCAATATACCACCAATATAACAGCCCCAATATACCTCCGATATAACAGCCCCAATATAACATCGCAATATACCACCAATATAACAGCCCCAATATACCACCAATATAACAGCCCCAATATACCACCAGTATAACAGCCCCAATATACCACCAGTATAACAGCCCCAATATACCATCAATATAACAGCCCCAATATACCACCAGTATAACAGCCCCAATATACCACCAATATAACAGCCCCAATATACCACCAGTATAACAGCCCCAATATACCACCAGTATAACAGCCCCAATATAACAGCCCCAATATACCACCAATATAACAGCCCCAATATACCTCCAATATAACAGCCCCAATATACCTCCAATATAACAGCCCCAATATACCTCCAATATAACAGCCCCAATATACCACCAGTATAACAGCCCCAATATACCACCAATATAACAGCCCCAATATACCACCAGTATAACAGCCCCAATATACCACCAATATAACAGCCCCAATATACCTCCAATATAACAGCCCCAATATACCACCAATATAACAGCCTCAATATACCTCCAATATAACAGCCCCAAAACGTATATGATATATATATATATATATATATATATATATATATATATATATATATATATATATAATAAATCATGCCAGATTTTAGATGTCACTACATACGTTTCTTTTGTAGTAACTCTTCTTTTACAATTGTAAATTTTTCACGTGAATAAAATAATTAGTACCAATAAGTCTATTAACATATAATATCATTTAAAGAACACACACACACACACACACACACACACACACACACACACACACAACAAAGAGTTAGTGATGCAGAACCTTGACCTCTACCCAGTGTTGCCAGGTCAGTGGGTGCTGTTGGCGCCCAATCCATCCCGAAAACGCGCCCAAAAAGCGCAAACAGCAAAATCACACACACACACACACACACTTCTCCATCAGTCTTGGAAGAGGTGAGAGACAATTATAGTAATTCTTTTCTATTATTAACCCGTAGAGGTGTGTGTGTGTGTGTGTGTGTGTGGTAGTAATAGTATTAGTAGTAGTATACTCTGTTCCATATAAAGTGGCGGAAGAAGTACGCTCAAGTCCTAGTCGAACATAGGTGCCCGTACAAAGGGATTAAAGTGACCTCACCTGACTCTTTCTCCAGCCCTACCCGTCCCCTTCCTCTCTTAAGAGAGAGAGAGAGAGAGAGAGAGAGAGAGAGAGATTTGAACTGTTTATTGTCTAATATTCAAATATAGCAATCATATATTTCTGACCTATTATTAATTAATCCTACATCCAATCCAAACATGAATTTGTGTAATTTGAAGGCATTATTAAGAGTTCTATCCTGATTGGCAAACCTAAGAAAATCACCAATTCATCGCGAAATGGCGAACCCTTATAAGTATTAAAATATCAGTCATATGATTTACTGAAAATAACTTCAATCAAGATAGAGTTTTATATAAAAAAATGGTGAAATATTCATTACCCTCTCTCTCTCTCCCTTCTCGTGTGTGTGTGTGTGTGTGTGTGTGTGTGTGTGTGTGTGTGTGTGTGTGTGTGTGTGTGTGTGTGTGTGTGTGTGTATGTGTGTGTGTGTGTGATGAATAAGAAAAGGGAATGTTTCTCTCTCCCTCCCCTCCCTCTCTGTTCTTTCCTCCTTCCCTCCCTCCCTCCTCTCTCTCTCTCTCTTGTATAATATTAAACAATGCATGTATGTGGCTTATATTTATATTTACAACTCTTATTTACAATAAGTATACACAAGACACCTCACACAACACTTGTTTATTCATCTTCATCGCTGCTGGACTCGTTCCATGTATTGATAACAAAATTTTCTACCATGTGGTTTACAGCAGTGTCATCTCATAATTTTTTTTTTTTTTTTTTGTGCTACACATTTCTGCCAGTTTTCTGCTGTTATTTTTTCTATCACATTTCTCGTCAGCTCTTCGATCACTCGTAATTTTCGAGAAGAATTTGAGTTTCTCTTCTTCATCATCGTTGACCTGAGCCCAAATCAGCTCTATGGGGTTGAGCTGGCAATGATAGGGAGGAAGCCGCAGCACCTGGTGACCAGGATTATTAGCGATTTCATCAATTTCAAACAATTGCTTGTCTTTGTTTTTTTTCACTTGGTGTAGCAGCTCAGCCTTAGTGTGCAGAGGGTTATGAGGGAGGTTGTTATCAAGAAGCCACTTTATAATTTCTTGTTTTCGTAAGCTCTGTGTTTGTGCTTTATTTATGATTTTGCAGTGGTATGATGCGTTGTCCATTATTATAAGTGACCTGGCGGGATGTTGGGAAGCATCATCAAGGGCGTTCTAGGAAATACTGCATGTGACCTCAGGGCAAATGCTCCATCAATCTTGACCTGAGACCAAACGCACACCTGATCCAGTACGGGTCAGCAGGTGCTCCACTCATGCATTCCCCCCTTCCTCTTCTTTGTTACCATTCATCTCAAGCTATACTCACCCAAAAGTCCCAGCAGGTTCCACATATTTTTTTAAGAATTGTCGATAGAGAATATACTTTATATGCGTCTGCGTGGGAGTGTGTGTGTGTGTGTGTGTGTGTGTGTGTGTGTGTGTGTGTGTGTGTGTGTGTGTGTGTGTGTGTGTGTGTGTGTGTGTGTGTGTGTGTGTGTGTGTGTGTGTGTGTGTGTGTGTGTGTGTGTGTGTGTGTGTGTGTGTGTGCGCGCGCCTAAGATGAATGGGAAATTTTGAAACCTGTCTTAGATAGTTTTTAAAACATTAATACAACAGTCATGTAAGTTGCTAAAAGTTACACATAAGAATATACTGCAAGAAGAGAGGATAACTGCAGTAGACCTTTTGGTCCATGCTAGGCAGCTCCAACAGGAATATAATCTATGAGAATAACACAAGGATAGCACAGAAGAAGGCTCTCCACAGATAATAAAGACACACACACATGCACCTACATCTACACGCGCGCGCGCGCGCACACACACACACACACACACACACACACACACACACACACACACACACACACACACACATTCTCTCTCTCTCTCTCTCTCTCTCTCTCTCTCTCTCTCTCTCAGGAGAGTAGGGAGAAGGGAGGGGCTTGAGGAAAGAGGGGGATAATCCTTCAAAGGTCACCTGCGTTCTGCGTTTGACCCAGACTTGGGAAGGAAAATACAGGTTTCTTTCCGCCAGTTTATATGGCGATCAGAAAGTCAGACCAAAGAAAAGTGGGGTCAGGTGAGAGAGGGTCAGACGGCCTCACCTGTGTAACATTTACAAGGAGGTCGCAATTGCTCTTTGGGGAAGGATAGGGAGATAAAAGGATGAGTGGAGACGGTTTAATCTGGATGAGAGAGAGAGAGAAGGATGGTACAGAAAGCATGGAGTGGTAGATGGGGTAGAGGGAGAGAGCTTTGCGTTGTCAGTAATTATGGGATCAGGGTTGGGTTGGGCAGGCTTGGTAAAGGGTGTAGGGGTGGAACTGGGTGGTCATTATGACTCTGGTGCTAATTGTACTGCACATCAGTGATGGACATTAGCACTGTAGTAGCAGCATATAGGAATGGATATAAATTCGTTCGAAAATGCTGACAAAAATGAGACATGATATTCGGAACCTTCCATATGAAGACAGACTAACAAAACCAACTTTGCACTCACTAGAAAGGCGTAGCCTTGCGCCTTGAGGACTTAGGATTAAAACAAAAGGCGCGCGCGCACACACACACACACACACACACACACATTTGGGGTCATGGAAACGCAGGTCAGGTAGAGATGCTAATTATAGTAGCTGGGGCTTCACAATGCGTTTGGGGAGTGGCAGGGAAAGGATTACTGAGATACGAGTATAGTACATCATGCATACGCCATGTCTTCTTACTTTTTTTTTTTAACATTGCATCCATATAACAAAATCGCCCAATACGCTCCTAGTCATTTCAAAAATCGCCCAAAAAAGCGCAACGCTCAAATTTAAGCGCAAATCATCTTCCAAAGTCGCCCAATCTGGCGCGAAACGCGCGCACCTGGCAACCCTGCGCTACCTGACCACGCACCGTGCCCCTGACCTACGCGGCTGACGTCACAAGAGGATCGGAGAAGCCTTCTAATTTTAGAAGGCCTTGGTGGGGTGGGGGAGGAGGGAATGGAGGGTAAGGGGGAGGAAATGACACAAAGGAAAGGAGGGGGCGATGGTGATGGGAGGGGGATGGAACAAAGATAATGGGAGGGAGGCAAGGGGAAGAGATGGAGGAAGAAAGAGGTGAAGGGATGCAAGAAAGGGAAAGAGGAAGTTGACGGGAGAGAAAGGACGAGGGAAGAAAGAGATGCGAAAGAGGAATGGAATGGGGAGAGGAAGGCAGAGGAAGAGGGATGAGGAACGGGTATGAGGAGGAGGAGAGGGAAGAACATAAGAACATAAGAAGAGAGGATAACTGCAGGAGGCCGGTTGGCCCATGCTAGGCAGCTCCTAGAAGAGTAACTGAACTACTAGAATGAGATAAGGATAGCAAAGAAGAAGGCTCTCCCCCGCCTTCCAAACCCTCCACCGAAGCCGGCAGGAAAAAGTCAGAAAGAACACCACGCCGTATAGAAAAACTGGCGTGGACATTTTACAGGAAAGTGTGAAAGAAGAATAGAGACTATCATAGTGTAACCTGAAAAGAAATTTTTTTTGAATTAGTATTGGTTATAAGATTTTCTTTATTCTATATCCACCCCTTATTTGTCATATGCTTATCTAGCCTATGCTTGAAACTCTCAATGGAAGAGGCAGCAACTACTTTACTAGGTAGCTTATTCCATTCGTCTAGCACTCTATTACCAAACCAATTTCTACCGATTTCCTTACTGAAACGGAATTTTTCTAGTTTGAAACCATTATTTCTAGTTCTATCCTGTATGCTCACTTTAAGTACCTTGCTAATATCTCCCTTATTTATACCATTCATCCACTTAAACACCTCAATTAAGTCTCCCCTTACTCTACGCCTCTCTAGCGAATGCAGACTTAGTCTTTTCAGTCTGTCTTCATATGACAGATTCTGGACGTCATGTATCATTTTAGTCATTCTTCTCTGTACATTTTCTAACGAATTAATATCCATTCTATAGTAAGGACACCAGAATTGTACTGCGTAGTCTAAATGTGGCCTTACTAATGCTAGATAAAGTTTCAGTATTACTTTAGATGATCTATTGCTCACGCTTCTCGAAATAAATCCTAGGACCCTATTTGCTTTATTTCTCGCATTAATACACTGTTGCCTAGGTTTAAGGTCGTTACTAATCATAACTCCTAGATCTCTCTCGCATTCCGATTTGCTAATTTCGTTGTTATCTAAGCTGTATTTAGTATCTCCAATGGTCTTGCCTACGTTAAGTACTTTACATTTTTCAACGTTAAATTCCATTTGCCAAGTTTTAGACCATTTGGACAATGTATCGAGGTCTTTTTGTAAGTTATGGCAATCGTCAGTCGAGTTAATGATACGCCCTATTTTTGTATCATCGGCAAATTTGCTGATGCTGCTATTGACTCCTAAGTCTAGATCATTTATATATATGATAAATAATAAGGGACCGAGTACTGAACCCTGTGGTACACCGCTAGTTACTAATCCCCAGTCCGACTTAGTTCCATTTATTAATACTCTCTGCTTTCGTCCTTTTCGAGAAGCGTGAGCAATAGATCATCTAAAGAGAGGAAAAGGGAAAGGGGAAGGGGTGAGGGGAGGGGGAGGGGACGAGCGGGAGATTTTGAGGGAAAGAGGTAAAAAGACAACAGAGGAAAATAGGATCGGATACTAAAGGGGAATTACAACTAAAAGGAGGGTGAAGGAGGGGGAAAGGGGAGGGGAGATGCTGGGAAGTGGAGGAAGCGGGTCAGATATAAACAGAAAGAGCTGGAGAGGGGAGGGGAAAGCGATGAAGACGTTAAAGGAGAGGAGGAAGGAAGGATACAGAGAAGGAAGGGGAAGAGAGAGAGAGAAAAGCGGATCCAGACTAGAGGAATAGGGAAGAGAAAACATAAGAACGTAAGAAGAGAGGATAAGTGCAGTAGGCCGGTTGGCCCATGCTAGGCAGCTCCTAGAAGAGTAACTGAACTACTAGAATGAGATAAGGATAGCAAAGAAGAAGGCTCTCCCCCGCCCTCCAAACCCTCCAGCCGAAGCCGGCAGGAAAAAGTCAAAAAGAACACCACGCCGTATAGAAAAACTGGCGTGGACATTTTACAGGAAAGTGTGAAAGGAGAATAGAGACTATCATAGTGTAACCTGTAAAGAAAAATTGTTTGAATTAGTATTGGTTATAATATTTTCTTTATTCTATATCCACCCCTTATTTGTCATATGCTTATCTAGCCTATGCTTGAAACTCTCAATGGAAGAGGCAGCAACTACTTTACTAGGTAGCTTATTCCATTCGTCTACTACTCTATTACCAAACCAATTTCTACCGATTTCCTTACTGAAACGGAATTTTTCTAGTTTGAAACCATTATTTCTAGTTCTATCCTGTATGCTCACTTTAAGTACCTTGCTAATATCTCCCTTATTTATACCATTCATCCACTTAAACACCTCAATTAAGTCTCCCCTTACTCTACGCCTCTCTAGCGAATGCAGACTTAGTCTTTTCAGTCTGTCTTTATATGACAGGTTCCGGACGTCATGTATCATTTTAGTCATTCTTCTCTGTACATTTTCTAACGAATTAATATCCATTCTATAGTAAGGACACCAGAATTGTACTGCGTAGTCTAAATGTGGCCTTACTAATGCTAGATAAAGTTTTAGTATTACTTTAGATGATCTATTGCTCACGCTTCTCGAAATAAATCGTAGGACCCTATTTGCTTTATTTCTCGCATTAATGCACTGTTGTATAAAAGATGGGGAAAGAAAGAGATATGTAATTAAATATCAACCACTATTACATAGACAAATATGTTACAGGTCATCTGGCATACTGTGCAAAGTGAAACTGTGAAAAAAGTAACTGAGAGGTGTGTAGCATCTCTCTCTCTCTCTCTCTCTCTCTAATCCATCATCAGCCTGACTCACAGGATATCCAGCCACAAAAGACAGACAGAAAACTTTTTACAGAAGCAAATGAAAAAAATATATATATATATATCTTCCATTAGCATAAAAAAAAGGACGGGAAAAAAACTCTCTACACACACAGGAATCGTTAAAACAAATTAAATCAAAGAAAAACAAGACAAGGGAAAACAAGCCAACAAGTCAAGCGTTATGTTGGGTTAATTCAATCTTACGGATAGAGTGAGGTTAACTGACATTCCCTGTGATGCTGAGTGAGTTATCTTTAATTTTGCTGTGTGTGTGTGTGTGTGTGTGTGTGTGTGTGTGTGTGTGTGTGTGTGTGTGTGTGTGTGTGTGTGTGTGTGTGTGTGTGTGTGTGTAGTCTTTAGTAGCCGCGTAATGAGGGAGCCACACAGGATAAAAGGCTAATTACTTGAATCTGTTCCCACCAGGTTGAAAATTTTGGGTTTATTGTCCTTTTTCCACTACAAACATGGGATTTTGACCCCCATCATGGCTGGCTAAATATGAAGGGGGGAAAAAGTGTGTGTGTGTGTGTGTGTGTGTGTGTGTGTGTGTGTGTGTGTGTGTGTGTGTGTGTGTGTGTGTGTGTGTGTGAGAGAGAGAGAGAGAGAGACCCCAAGAAATAGAAAGTAATAGAGACAGAGAGCGATAATGTGAGTTAATCCGTGTGTGTAATCAAGGCGGCGGGTAATGATGGGGTCAATGAATATCTATGTGTGGGGCTTAGGCAGGAACCTGATCACAGGCCATTACTCTGCCGTCTAAGTTAGTTGGATCTTACCACGATAATTTTACATTTTCCCTCGCATTTGCTGAAGTCTTCCCTTCCTCTCCCGCCATTATCAGTCCTGTATCTCACTGTCTTTTTTTGCCTCTATTTGTCACTCCTATATCTCATTTCCCTGTTCATTTCTCTTTACGATTCCTTTCTCACCTTACACCTCTCTCTCTCTCCATCATTTCCGGGCACTTGCGTACCTTTCACATTTCATTCCCCTATTATTCATTTCCCCGTACACTTGCTCCCTCAGTCCAAACAATTCATCTCACTTCCCCTCTCCTCTCATCTCTCATTTTTCATTCCTGTTTCTACATTTATCCACAAGACAACTCCTTGCATCCAATGACGTCTTTTTCTCTTTTCTTTCTTTCTGTTTCTTGCTGTTTCCAGACGTTACTTTCCCTCTGTCTCCCTCTCTTCGTTCACCCCCTCTCTCCCCCACCCCTCACCCCCACTTCACGTCATGCAGCATCACCACTACATCTTACCAACACAATTTTACCACCGGGACCAAGTGACATTTATGCACAATCTCAAGTTACGTTGTGGTTCTTTTGTTTACGTGTATCTCATTTTTGTTTAATTATTCTTGGATAAGAGAGAGAGAGAGAGAGAGAGAGTCTTACCCACCCTTCTTTCCTTCCTTCCTCTTCTTCTTTTCATCTTTCCTTCCTTCCTCAACCATCCACACACCCCCAACGCCACAAACACCCTCACCTACTTCCTGCCATGCCCCCTTAGCCACCCTGCCTTGTAATTACCACCTGTATTAAGACACATCAACGTTTAACCAAGCACCAAGTTGACGTCGCGTGTTGAGGTATATTCGTTAATCCCCGCCTTCTTTCCTGCAGAGTGGGGGCGAGGTTATGATGGATTAATTACACTACATGCTTCAGCGGTGGGCCGGAGGGGGCGGGGAAGGAGTGTGAGAGGGGGAGTGAGAAGGAGAGTGAGAGGGGAAAAAAAGAGTAAGGAGAGTGAGAGGGGAGTGAAAGGAGAGAAGGGGAGAGGGGGGTGTTAAATGAGTTGAAGAAGGGGGAGTTAAGGGCAACGAGGGTAAGGGGAATGAGGAGAGGGGTGGAGGGTAGGGGGAGAGGGTTGGGGATAGGGAAGAAAGGACTCGGACAGAGGGAAAAAGTTGGGGTAGGGGATACAGGTACAAAGGAGTACTAAGGAAAGGAAACGCAGTAGACCTGTCGGCCCTTTTGTGGCTGTTTGGTATAGGGAAGGTTATTAACAAAAACTATTCTATAAGTTAAAGACAAGGATAGAAAAGTAGGAAGGCAGTGGTTAAGGGGTGAGAGGAAGAGGGGTGGGGGTTAATGGAAGAGAGAGGGAGGCTTTGGGGGTAAGGAAGGAGAGAGAGAGAGAGAGAGAGAGAGAGAGAGAGAGAGAGAAGTGGGTGTTGAGGGGAAAGAAGAGGGTACTTGGGGGGGTAGAGATAGGGAAGAGAGGGGTGTGGGGCATGAGGTGAACGAGGAGAGGCTAGAGATGGGGGACAGACCGGTGGGAGTTAAATGGAGAATTTGAATTTGAATTTGATACATTTACTGAGATACACAATAGTGTACATATAAAAATAGCAGTTGTACAATATCTCAAAAGGAAGATGATACTTAGGTAGTCATCTTCCCGAGCCTATTAATGTATTATATTAGATTACAATATACTGTACGTGTGATTGGTCAATAATTTTAAAGTGGACCAATTAGTAATCTTATAAACAGTAATACATGTATTAAACTGTACAGTGAGTATAAAGAGTGCTGTTGTATGTAGTTACATGGAATTTGTTTGAACATACTGATATATACCATATGTATATACATATTCACATGCACAAGATCGGTGAATGGAATAGGAAACAGAGGTCACAAACAGTAATACATTTGTACACACATAAAACTTATACATAGTGATCTACATATACATCCAGGAAAAACGCATTGTAAATACAAGTGTGAGGCTACAGAGTGTGGGTGCGGGAGAGGGAGGCTGCGGCGACCGGAGTCCCCAGATTATGGGGGAAGGGTTGGGATTAGCAGGTCACCACCAAACCTTACCCCCTCCCCTGGGTCCCCAACCACCAACCGCCACCACACCGCTCCCACGCTGTGCCCTTGGTGTATAGCATACTGTACATATTAGTTTAAAATGTTGTACATTGATTAATTTATGGAGTTGAGAGGTATATGAGGGAGGGGGGGTGAGTTGGGGGGAGAGTAGTCAAATGGTGGGTGACAGAGCGACTTCGAGGCGTTTTGTCTGCGGCCACCCTTTGCGGGATTGAGCAAGGCCACCGAGAGAGAAGGCCTGATAGATGTTCTGCTACGTCAGCACTACGTCACGACCTTAGGTCCTTCCAAGTTCCAATGCCGTATTGGCAACTCGACCACGAATCTAATTGGCAACTAGTCAGTGTGATTTATTGGAGCGTGACGGTAGCACACCACACCTGTGTATCTTTATTCATTAGAATTATTCATGGTTTCTTTGACTCCCAGGCTTGTTAACTGCTATCTGCAATAATGCCAAGCAAGTGTTGTGTGCCATTCTGCAAAGGAAACTATGAAAATTGCCCCTCGGTGTGTATTTTCTCGTTTCCTAAAGACAAGGAACTTATGGACGAGTGGACAAGGGCAATAAAACGGGATAATTTGTCACCTAATCAGTACAGCAGGGTAAGTAAATGTATTATTTTTATAGTCCCATGATTACATTCTAAGATTATTAACCTTTAGATAATATGTTGATTGCCAGATATTGACGAAAGGGTTAAAAACTTGGTGACCCGAAGTGAACATGCGGTGGGTTAGTGAGGTGACCTTGGTAGCCTTAATGGCGGAGGTCGCGGGGTCACAGTAGCCTATAGCGCATTTTAGACGACTCAAAGAAATTAGATAATATATGCACCGATATACAAGTAGTTGAGGAATGTTCCAGGTGTTCTTTGTTATAACATGGACATTGATACATATCACAATCGTATTATTATCAGTTTACTGCATTAGTAAACAAGGAACTAAAATAGCCTAATTTTCCATTTTCTTTACGCACTCTCCGTTTGATACAAAGCTTCATTTTTCATTTATTTATCTGAGTAATGTAGTATTTGTTATAGCATGCAGGATGTTGCCTCTGCTATTTGTAATACCAGCATAATGCATTATAACCAACGTTAGCCACAGTAATTATGTCAACTAAAAAAAAACGATAGTTCCCCCATTTTAATTTCCCATTTTCTCTAATGCGCGTTCTCCTAAAAACGATATATATTTTTTTATTTGATGAACGTGTCAGATGTTTCTTGTTATAGCATACCTATAATAGTCGTATGACCAGACTGATGTAGTATTAAAGTTAGCAAGAGAATTTTTTAGAACCATAAATTGTTCAATATTCCCTAATGTTGGGGATGTTATATAATTACACTCATTATAATTTATTACTCAAACGTATACACGCATGAAAAAATAAATCTATAAATTACAGCAGCCACCTTTGTACAGGTGTGTGAACTACACTTTCGGCCAGAGCAGATAGAGAGGGAAACATCATACTTTGATGAGAAAACAGGGAGGAGACTTAGAGCAAAATTAGGCAGGCCAAGACTTAGGAAGGGGGCAGTTCCTTCAAAGTTGCCTAACTGTCCCTCCTATCTTTCAACAACTACTTCCTTGAGAGAATCTCCAGATACAAGGAGATGCAGAAAGGAAGAAGGTGCAAAATCCGTACCGGTAAATCAAAGAAATATAGGCACAGAGATAACACTTAATGTATTGATGGATGAAGATGCCTTCCTTCCTATGAACAACTGTAATGAAGGTCATAACATAGAACAAATTCAAAGAATGCTACTGTGGGCTTCCACAAATGCGTTGCTAAATAATTTCTGTGCAAAATTAAATGATCTCATAAATCAAAATAAAAAGACAGGGAGAAAAAGGAAGCTACAGACACTGACGTAAGGTAAAGTTAGGTTAGGGTAGGTAACAAAAACCAGACAGCCTGTAAATATTATCCCAGGTGGCTCAATTACCATCATACTCCTGTTAACTTATAGTCAGAATTTCATCATTGCTCATAAACATTGATGTACTGCATTTTATCGCCCGGGACAGCACTGTAGTGTGGTGATGGAAGAGAGTGTGAGTGTAATGTTTTAAGTGCAATATAATGAGAAAGTGGACGTCGGTGGAGTGATGCGGTTGATAGTAATGTGAATGGTAACATGTAATGGTTTTGTTTCTGTGAGAAGTGAAGTGGGCAGTTTAATAATACATGTAAACCAATTGTTGATGGTGATGATATGTGTAAATAAAGGACTCATTTAACTGCTGAATTATGATATTCCTACTTAAGCAAGAGATTTTATTTAATGATGTATGTCTAGTTTAAATTCATAGCCAAATGTCTACACAAGTTGTATGTGGCGAGCAAATACTTTTAGGAAGTACATAGACGATACAAGTAAAGGTTCAGCGGGCTGAGAGCGCGGTGTGGAGAGGAGAGTCGGAGCAAGGCCTTCTAAAATTAGAAGGCCTCGTGGTGGGGGGGACGGTAAGCCGTGACGTACTTATAGGTCGGTCCAGGTAGTGTTGGGTCAGCCATGGTCGGGAGAGGTCACGCTGTGTTCAATAACAATAAGGACGGAAAAACATTGTATTATATATTGATATTTACATTATTTGTATGTTTTATTAAGGTAATAATGCCTTACATGTGTAGTGTTCCCAGATGTAAGGGAAATTATAAAAATGAACTAAAAGTGTATTTTCCTTCCCGCAAGATAAAGAACTTGCCTCCACGTGGCTACGTGCCATTAAGCGCGACCAGTTCACTCCATATCGGAACAGCAGGGTAAGTACAACATTATTTTCTGTTCATTATTATCAGAAAAGTGTAGAGGGTACAGTGAGAAGCTTTAAGTCATCGTAATTGTACTGAATATATGAAAAATGAGGCCTTAGCCATGCTAGGGTGTAGGACCAAAGCCATTACACAGACGTGGCTGGAGCTGGATAAGAGAGGAATATATAATCCTTCATTTTTCCTACATATCTCCACAGCTTTCCTCTATAAAGAAACTGAATCGAATTCAAACGAAATCTGCATTACCTTGTTCACCCCGTATATAAGAGGACCAATATAATACCTCCAGTATACCATCAATATAACACCCCAATATACAGTAAGATTCTAAGTATAACACCCCAATATACTACCAATATTACAGCCCCAATATACCACCGATGTAACACCCCAATATACCACCAATATAACACCCCAATGTAATACCAGCAATATAGCACCCCAATATACCACCAATATAACATCCCCAATATACCACCAATATAATATCGCAGTATACCACCAATATAACATCACAATATACCACCAATAAAACAGCCCCAATATACCACCAATATAACAGCTCCAATACGTATATGATATATATATATATATATATATATATATATATATATATATATATATATATATAAATTATGCCAGATTTCAGATGTCACTACACACGTTTCTTTTGTAGTAACTCTTCTTTTACCATCGTAAATTTTTCACGTGAATAAAATTATGGGTGCCAATAAGTCTATTAATATATAATATCATTTAAACACACACACACACACACACACACACACAACAAAGAGTTAGTGAGGCAGAACCTTGACCGCTACCTGACCACGCACCTTGCCCCTGACCTACGCGGCTGACGTCACAAGAGGATTGGAGAGGCCTTCTAATTTTAGAAGGCCTTGACCTCCCACGTCTCCCATTGTCTCTCACACTTTTGTTTATATCGATTTAACCATCTACCTGTCTACTAGATTACTTGCCTTTCTGTCTACTACTTACCTACCTTCCTTCATGCATATACATAGTGATTCTTTACCTACCAGCCTACTTACCTACTGGCCAACCTAACTACCTACTTTTCACAGGCCCATCAACCAGCAGTATTTTCCCCTGCCTACCTTCTTACAAAATTCCCACGTAAAGACTCCCACCCTTCTTTCTTCCTCCTGCACTTTTCCTCTCCTCCTTTCCTTCCTGCCCTCCATCCCTCCTCTTGTACTTCGCCTCTCTCTCCACCAGTAGTCACTCCACGTAATGACAATCCATCTCATCTGCATATTTTTATTTTCTCACCCCTGTTTTTATTTTGCCATGTCAACTAATTTCCTCTATCTCTGTATCACCTGTCTTTGTCCCCCTCCTCTCCCCCTCTCCCTTCCCCTATACTCATCTCCCTCTCTCCACCTCTCTTCCCTCTTCCTTCTTCATCCTCTCTCAACTTTTCTAACTTCCCCCCTCCCCTCTCTTCCCTGTTCCTTCTCTCCCTCCTATCGCTCCCTCAGCTTCCTCCTCCCTTTCCCTTCTCGACCCCTTCCCCCACACCCCTTTCCCTTTTTTGCTCCCCCACAGCCTCCCCTCTCTCTCTTTCCTCTCTCATCCTCATCCTGCTTCTCCTTCCTTCCTCGTCATTCCCCCACCTCACATTCTTTTTAATCCCTCAGTCTTCCTCGTCTCCTTGCCCTATCCTCTCCCCTACCCTTACACCCCCTCGCATCACCATCACAACCTCCCACACCCCTCTCCCCTCCCCACACTCCGTTCTCTCTCCCTCTCCCTATTATGTCCTCCACCCTCTCCCCCCAGCCCGACCACTTAGGTTATTGAAATCTGGTCGGCATTTTTGTGTTGGTGGTGCCATACACTTAGGGAAGGATGCCACTCCCACGGTATGCAATCTGCTTACTTGATACACACTCACCATCAAGACGTATCCCCCCCCCCCCCGCTCTCTCTCTCTAAAATCCTCAAAATAACTCCTCTCTCAATCCCCTAATGACCAATCTCTCAATCTCCTTTCGGCCAAATTTCAGCTCACCCGTCCAGATTTCAGCACTTCCTTTATCTCTCAGTCTCTTTCTCTCCTCCTCAGCCCCTCTTTCAACCTCCTTAATCTTGTAACCTCTTTTTCATTTTTTTTTTTAATAACCCTTCACTCCATCCCCAAATAACGCTTTCTAACCCCCATAACTACTCTCCCAGTCCCAGCCTTTTTCTCATTCGTTTTCTCTCTCAACACATTTTTCTCACCATTAACACACAAATCCCCTGCCCGTTGCTCCACCTACTTTTCCGCCAGCAACCCCGCTCTCACAACCCTTCAACTCCCAGTAACCCCTCTCTCAACCCCTAACAACTCCTGTCTCAACCTCTTAACCTCTATCTCAGCCCCTTGATTTCTTTTCGCAAACTCCTTATCGCCAAATTCGCGGCCACCCGTCCAGAATTCAGGATGTCCTTTACCCGCACATTTCCTGGGCAGGGCGAGGGGCCTTTTTCCGTGTGGCTGTCTTGGCCTCTCTTGGCGGCTGCTGCTGCGTCCACAAAAACCCGGCCCCGTACCTGAATTAATTTATCTCACGTTCGGGGATCATTCTTTACCCTCCCGGTTCTTTTGTTGGCGAGTTGAGTAAATCTGTCTGTAGATAATAAGAATAATACGAAGTACATGCAAGAGTACTGGAGTAAGCTGAGGTGTTTACGTCAACTCCTTCTATAGCAGAATAAAACCGTCTGCAGGTAGCCAGAATAATAAACAGGTAAAATAAGAGACTACAGTAATGGGATAAACAGTGTTCGATCCTATAATATACAGGTATAATAAGAGACTACAGTAATGGGATAAACAGTGTTCGATCCTATAATATACAGGTAAAATAAGAGACTACCGTAATGCAATAAACAGTGTTCGATCCTGTCAGTACCAGCAGTCCTTCCTAAGCTGAATAAAACCGTTTGTATAGTCGCGACAGCGAGAGGTGGCGGAGAAGCTCATCCCACTCTCTTCCCACTGGAATGTCTGTGATTGGTGGATGGTGGGATGGGAGGTGCGTGAGTGAGGTTAGGAGTCAATTTGATGACCAGTACAGGTGTACCGTCTAATCTGGAAAGACATCGTCACCTGCCTGGTGCTACTCTCTCTCTCTCTCTCTCTCTCTCTCTCTCTCTATGTATGTATGTATGTACGTTTTTTCTAACATTTTGTTGTGATGTGTTTTCATTATATTTTATAATCTCTTTTTTCATGGTCTTGAAATACAAAGGAAAATACTGTATTTATCATGCTGTACCTATGCAGTCAGTATCCCATTATAAGGCTCATCAAGTCATCCGTAATTCATCGCCGTATTTAATAACCTTAAATGTACTGCACCAGCCTCTCCCCTTCAACCCATCTCTGTCTGTCTCTGTCTCTGTCTGTCTGTCTGTCTGTCTCTCTCTCTCTCTCTCTCTCTCTCTCTCTCTCTCTCTCTCTCTCTCTCTCTCTCTCTCTCTCTCGTGAAAAAAGGAAACATTAGAGGGGTATTGATAAAGGATTTGATGTAGAAATAAGTTTCATTATAACATAAGGAAGGAAGTTAAAATGAAAGGCAGCCAAGAGTGTGTGTGACCTGAGGAGGGAGGCTAATTCTCAAGGGACAATATATTCTGGTGTGTGTGTGTGTGTGTGTGTGTGTGTGTGTGTGTGTGTGTGTGTGTGTGTGTGTGTGTGTGTGCGTGCGTGCGTGCGTGCGTGCGTGTGTGTGTGCGCGCGCGCGCGTCTCTCTCACTATCATACTCCAGGACTTGTACACTATTCCACGTCAATAAAGTCATTACCGGTATATGCAATCCCTCGACATATATATATATATATATATATATATATATATATATATATATATATATATATACTATTTTGCTTACATTTTGTTGTGGTGTGTTTCGAGAGAGAGAGAGAGAGAGAGAGAGAGAGAGAGCAACATAGGGAAGAAAGGGTTAAGGAGTGGCAAGTATGGACAGGTGGATCTTGTGACCTGTGATTCCCTTCAGCCCTCCATGACAATCCCCAGGGACGTGAGCGCAGTGTGAGCCTCAGAGAATGTTTGCCTTTGTTTCCTCTGTATTTTGCATCTTGACTCTTCACCTCACCTTCCAGCTGCTTTGTCTGCTTGTCCGACGGAATGCATTGCTTTTGGCTTGAGATGTATATTGTATGGCCATTCTAATGCTTTATTCTAAAATATAAACTTAGCATACCTGCGTTCAATCGATCAAAAAAAAAAAATCTTGACACAGGTGAACAATGTTTTCACAATGAGCGATGCTCCTGTTCGTGTTGGTTTAAGCCAGTTTATTCTGAATGAATATTTCCCAACCATATGGTACATAAATCCTTCTTTATGGTTTTTCTGAGAGAAATAGCTGAGATTCACAAGCATGAGAATTTTACTAAAGAATTATTTCAAAAGTTCGTCCAGTGCTTTAAAGTGACAAGACAAAGCTTACATAGATTATTTTATGATTGTGTACACTCATTGCTTAATTCCCATATATATATATATATATATATATATATATATATATATATATATATATATATATATATATATATATATATATATATATATATATATACACTGTATGTATAAATATATGTCTGAATGCATGCATGTACGCCCTCCGGAGCGACGGGGTAGGGGAGAGAAGAAAGGGGCTTAGGATTGACAAGTATGTCCCGGTGGACCTGATCTTGTCATTACCACTCCCTCAAAGCACACGTGTTTCTCTTTCTGTATTCTTCTCTCTCTCTCTCTCTCTCCCCTTCCCTGATTTTGGCTTATGGTGAGTATTATCCTGTCCTTTCTAATGTTTTACTCCTTAAATATTTTTGGCTGGACTTTCATATTCTAGAATATCAACATGCACACCTGTATGTATTGTGATATACCACAGGTAATTGTCTGTGTACACGTATTAACTGCTGTAGCAATAAATAAAGCTTCGAACCATGACGATCAATTTGGTGACGGTACTATGAGGGAAATATAAGCGCTCTCACACCTCCCCATTCTGCCAATCACCGTAGACCAATCAGGGACGAGAGAAGGAAAGCCTTTTCCTCAGTCCTCCCTGAGGGAGGCGCTTCTCCGCCACCTCTCGCTGTCGCGACTGTAGTTAACATGGATAACCTCAAGAAGAAATCCATTCCCGTCCCCGAATTAATTTATCTCACGTTCAGGGGTCATTTTTTACTTTGTCGTTTTCCTGCCACGGCTGAGTAAAAATCGTCTGCAAATACCATGAATAACGTGTAAGATTCGTCCCTCACATCTGAATTAATTTATCTCACGTTCAGGGGTCATTCTTTACCTCGTTCCTTTCCTGCCACGGCTGAGTAAAAATCGTCTGCAAATACCAAGAGTAACGTGTAAGATTCGTCCCTCACATCTGAATTAATCGCTTCAGCATGATGGTGTTGGCATGTTAGTGTTGGCTTGCTTCTTTTATTCTTTCTACCACCAGGCGATCTGATTCATCTTTGTGGAGACTCTTGCAACTACTGTAACTCTCCCTTCCTCCCTCCCTCCCCCTCTTCCCTCCTTCCCCTCCTGAGTGAGGTGGAGTGGGGAAGAGGGAGGGGGAGGCCAAGGATGAGATGGAGGGATGGGGTGGAGAGGTATATGAGAGAGGGGGGTGTGAGTTGGGAGCAGGGGAGTGAAATGGCGGGGGACAGGGCGACTTGGAGGCGATTTGTTTGTGGCCACCCCAAACGGGACTGAGGCGTCTGGCAATAGACAGATAGAGAAGTAATGCATAAGACTGCTTGTTTAGTTGCATCATCCGCCTTCCATCTACCAAACAGCAACCAAACCTGGCTGAATATTTAAGTGGAAAATATGAAAAATGTTAAATCAGACAAAAGTGAACTGTAATATACTTTGGTTATGGAGAAACCTGCCCATAATCCTATATAAATAGTTGCCCTGGCGTTTGTGTCCCTACTCAGTAACGACTCTTCTCACAACGCACTACCACCCCGCCTTACTCGTACACACTCTGGCACCTTATCTCCCCACCTTGTTATAGGTCTGCCTCTCTTCTTGTTTGTACTGTATAATTTCACACTTTTTCGCCCTCCAACACTACTCCCCATTCTCTCTCTCTCTCTCTCTCTCTCTCTCAATCTTCCTCAGCTTCCTATGGTGGATATAGAATAAAGAAAATATTATAACCAATACTAACTATAAAATAAATTTTCTTTTCAGGTTACACTATGATAGTCTCTATTCTCCTTTCACACTTTCCTGTAAAATGTCCACGCCAGTTTTTCTATACGGCGTGGTGTTCTTTCTGACTTTTTCCTGCCGGCTTCGGCTGGAGGGTTTGGAGGGCGGGGGAGAGCCTTCTTCTTTGCTATCCTTATCTCATTCTAGTAGTTCAGTTACTCTTCTAGGAGCTGCCTAGCATGGGCCAACCGGCCTACTGCAGTTATCCTCTCTTCTTATGTTCTTATGTTCTTATGTTCTTTGTCCTCCTCTCCCCTTCCCCCACCCCCCTTCCCTGCTCTTCACCTGGTTCAGTCATGGACAAAGAAACCTGGACACTCAGGGGCTGAGCTGATAGTTTCTTTTTCCTTTTCGATTTTTCCACTAAATCTTCGTCCATATGAACCGTACCCCCCCATCCCCTTCCTTCCCTCACCTCCTCTCCGTCCTACCCATATGACCCGGGAAGGCTGGCCATTCCCAGGGGACACGTGGACACTTCTCACCTCTCTCTCTCTCTCTATCCCTGCTATATATATATATATATATATATATATATATATATATATATATATATATATATATATATATATACACTGTATATATATATATATATATATATATATATATATATATGTGTGTGCAATTATTATCATGACTATTTCATGGCAAGCTCTGAATCGGAAAGTAAAGATGAGGAGAAATCTAAACGCTTACTTCCATCCTTTCTTCTCCCCCTCCTCCTTCCCCCATCTACCATCTCTCTCTCTGTCTCTGTCTCTCTCTCTCTCTCAATCTAAACCCTTGCTTCCGTCCTTTCTTCTCCCCGTCCTCCCTCCCTCCCCCGTCCACCATCTCTCTGTCTCTGTCTGTCATATATATATATATATATATATAGATATATATATATATATATATATATATATATATATATATGTGTGTGTGTGTGTGTGTGTGTGTGTGTGTGTGCAATTATTATCATAACAAATGGCATGCTCTGAACTGGAAAGTAAAGATGAGGAGAATTGGCGAAAATGGTGGCAGAAGGGAGTAGGCAAGTATGATGGTGGACGTTAATTGGCCCGCAGGGAAATAATGACAGTTCCACATGCTGACGTCTCGAGAGGATTTCCTGCAGTTGTTCCCTGTAAATATGTTCCAGTGTTTTAATTTGTAATGCTTATATCACAGTAAAGGCATGCTTTGCACTGACATTATTATTCACTGCTACAGATTATTGAGAGAGAGAGAGAGAGGGACAAGTGGTCACGCCTCACATCTCTCTCTCTCTCTCTCTCTCTCTCTCTCTCGTATGCAGATCCAAAATCAGGAGTCGCCTCTCATGGGCCAACCAGCCTACTGCAGTTGTTTTCTTTAAATATATTCCTAAGTTTTATTTTATAATACTTATATCACAATAATAAAGGCATACTTTGCACTGACATTACTATTCACTCCTACAGAATCGTGAAAAAGAAAGAGAGAGAGAGAAAGAGAGAGAGCAGCTGAAGATGAGCTTCTCATATGTGTGTGTGTGTATGTGTGTGTGTGTTAGCAGAGTAGCCGTAGGGAATAGGGAGGGATGGGTTGTGATCGGAAAAATGTAGGGAGTTGCTTGTGTCAAGGATGCACACACACACACACACACACACACACACACACACACACACACACACACACACACACACACGGTTCAAGGTCGGCGGATTAGCGAACTGGGGTGCATGGGGGCAGGGACGGGGGGAGGGGGAGTGCAGCCTGGCAGGTGCTATGAAGAGAGGGTAAACGGGATGGGGGGTGGGCGGGATGGGGGAAAGGAGTCGTGAACGAAGAGTGACGAACAAGCCGGGGGAAAAGAGAAAATATGACATTTGCCTCGCCTCACCTGTCCAGGTTTCTCTGTCCATGACTGTACGAGGATTTATGGTGTGCGTCTTAGCGTGCGTCCTGAGGTTGACGTATGCGTCTCCCTGCCCGCCTCACACCACCACACTACACTTTACACCACACCATGCGTCTCCCTGCCCGCCTCACACCACCACACTACACTTTACACCACACCATGCGTCTCCCTGCCCGCATCACACCACCACACTACACTTTACACCACACCATGCGTCTCCCTGCCCGCCTCACACCACCACACTACACTTTACACCACACCAGTTGCCTGATATTCTACCTCAGACCCTCACATGGCCGCGTCTCCTCTAGCATTACATTCTAGCTACGTGTAATGTCAGACGATATGGAGATGATAGTGAGTCATAGGAGCCTCAAGTGGATGTATGCGTCTCCCTGTCCGCCTCACAACACCACACTACACTTCCCTACACTTTACACAATACCGATTACCTGATATCATCCCTGTCTTTACCCTTAACCAACACAACACCCTGTTCACTTCAGCTAGGCGTAAAGTTGCCGTCTCTCCATCACAAGCAGTGCCTCATTCATTTTCACCCTTTAGGCATCCTCCTCTTCGTCTTTCTCCTACGCTTCTCATTTACGCTCAGGTGATCAACGTATCATGAGTACTTTTACACCTTTCCTCCTCGTACGTACTTATTCCACCCTTCTCTGCTCTTACTTACTTATTTTCCCCCGCTCCTCCTCCTCCCACTCATACCTTTCCACTCTTCAGTATATATTTCCTCCCACCTCCTCTTCCTGAACCTCTTTTGGATTTTCTCCCCCTCCCATCATCATCATAATTATCATCATTATCATCATCATCATCATTTCCTTTCATCATTAGCTAACTAATTCCCTCCTCTTCCTCCTTCTTCATCTCCTCCTTCTCCTTCTTCTTCTACTTCTCTTCCTCCTCCTCCTCCTCCTCCTCTACAGTGTCATACGCCAGGTACGGTACCATTCTACGCCTCCCACCTACGCACGAGTACCTTCTCATTCTCTTGTACTCTTAGGCCTTTATGAATTCTCTGGGCGTTTTAATGAGCTTGGGATAAGAGAGAGAGAGAGAGAGAGAGAGAGAGAGAGAGAGAGAGAGAGACAGACAGACAGACAGACAGACAGATGGGGGGAACAGTTCACCCTTATCCTCTTCCATTATCAATATTCTGGATCTCATCTGAAGAAGAGATCAAAGCCTATCTTCCCTATCAAGACAATTTAAGTGGAAGAGAGAGAGAGAGAGAGAGAGAGAGAGAGAGAGAGAGAGAGAGAGAGAGAGAGAGAGAATGAAATCAGGACGAAAGTGAAAGATACAGGGAAGGGAAGGGACACTGCAGACAAGGGAATGAGGAAGATGAGGAGGAACAGAGGAGGAAGGAGGGAAGAAAGAATTTAGATGGATTCACAAGATTACAAGGAATTACTGATGAGAGAGAGAGAGAGAGAGAGAGAGAGAGAGAGAGAGAGAGAGAGAGAGAGAGAGAGAGAGATTTTAAATCTACGGTAATCGTCACTAATTCACTGCTTTATATATACATACAACATAATTGCACTAAATTGGGTAAATAAAGGCGTGACATGATACAGTAAGGGCAGAATTAGTACGTATTAGTGCATATTTAAATACTGATTGATATTAGCAGAGTTAATCTGTTTATCTATAGCCAGACGCCATAATTCCGTAAAGGGTAGCCGTTTGTCTCTGAGTTAGTGGTTTTACGAGGAGGAACACTAATCCTACGCCAACCCACCTGTTAACACATAGGGAACACGTAAAGGCTGGTTATATGGTTACCACCCAGCGCTGTAAATGGTTTCCTGGCTTACAGGAAACCATTAGGCTGACACTCAATGTAAAGTCGCCTAAAATGGAATGAGTACCGGTAATGAAAAGTGAGAGGAAAGATCAAGTGAGCGAATGACGGTCGCCACCACCTACCACCAAACCTAATCCAACCTATGACAGCAATCTCTCAGTTTTAAAAGCAAGTGTTGGGGACGCAAGATATGGCCAGCTACTGGTAGACGTCAGTGGAATAATTATTCATTCTAAATCCTCAGCATTCATTGTCTTTATAAAAATGCCCAGTAGCTATAGCACGGTACTCCAGGAAAAATAACAAATAACCTGTGAAAGACTCATTTCGATGGAAAATATGAAAAGGCCGCGCGTGTTTGGTAATGAATTGATGAAAAACCACAGCAATACCAACCCTGATTCCACTATGGCTTAAGTTTAATGTGTACTAAAAAAAAAAAACAGCAGTACCAACCTTGATTCCACTGTGGCATGTTAATGTGTACTGCCGAGAGTCCCAGCCACAAGAACGTGTAGCAGTTCAGTCATGGATGGTAGATAACTTGGTGAAGAAGTGGACACGGCCAGAGTTAAGTCACTAGCAGCTGCAGTCCTTTACTCACATGTTATGATGAGGCATTTAAAGGAGAAGGTTGACCAATGAGAACGTAAACAAACTTCTAAATCAGTGTTTATACACTTATTTCCATATCAGTCTTCGTTCGGGTACTCTAGATACTAATGTTTCGTTATAGCGTACACTTTTAATGGTGAAAATAGATTATTCCTAGAGGTTTTTGTGGTAATTTTCAGACGGCACATAAACGTGTCAAGTGGGGTTGGTGGAGGATTAGTGCCCCTCCCTGTAAAACAATTAACTCTAAGCCTTTGGCCACCCCGTCTGGGATACATGGCGTCTGGCAATGAATGAATGAATGAACATAAACACATTCTTCCCGACGAACAACTCTGTGATTTATGGACAGTGTTCGGATGGCCTCCTTGTGTTGATGTTTATATATATTTTTTCCATTAGATCAAGTGAATTTTCACACATTACACCACATTTCTGTTTCAAGATATTTTTAAAAGTGTTGTGATAAATAACGACATCAGATATTCCCTCCCAGTGAACCAGATTATCAAAGTTTGTATTATGGTGTAAAGGACTCGACCTCTGCCGAAAGAAATTCTTAACCATATTTTTTAGCAGAAAATGAATACTAATCATTGTTATCCCTCTGGACCGTTGATCAACATGTATTAATATTTTTACTGCTGAACTTATATGGTGGAATATAATCTGGTAGAATTTAAGGAATTTAGTATGTGTTAAGAAATGAGATGATGTAAACATAACAACGTGGGGCATTTCCGGTGTTTCACCCCAGCTGACTTCACGGGATTTTATTCAATAAGAGTGAGTGTTAGAACCCTTAGAATGTTACTGGGAGAGACGCTGACATGTACTGAAGGAAGAGTGAAAGAATAAAGGGGAAAATGAATGAAGGGGAGAATGTAATGACAAAATGAATGGAAAAATAAAAGGACAGACTGGAGGGAAGAATGAAAAAATGAAAATGAAGGGAAGGATGAAAGAACGTCAAAGTGAAGGGAAGAATGGAAGAAGGACAAAATGCAGGGAAGAATAAAAGAACGACAAAGTGTAGGGAAGAATGAAAGGTTAAATAAAGTAGTACAGATAATGAATACACCCAACCCATTCACTACAATGCCGTGTTGTTTGGGTGTATTCTCGCTGCCTTCACACGATTATATTCAGTACATGAGAGGCCTTTGGTAGTGGAGGGGTTAATGAAGGCTGTATCAAACCCAGCCAGACAGAAAAGAGTCATGGAAGATAAATAAAATCGTCCGTAGGCAACAAGAATGAAGGAGAAAATAGTGGTAAAGCAGTTGGAATAAATGCATAAAGGGTGGAAGGATGAGGGAAAAGGAAATACTGAAGATATACATTAAAGCAGTAGTATTCTGTGTGTGTGTGTGTGTGTGTGTGTGTGATGATCCCCCAAATATCACAAGTTTTTCAAGGGCATGGTTGTTGGTGTAATGCGACCTGTGTAAAATGTGCAATTACATGTGCAGCTCTGACACCTATCTATCTATCTATCTATCTATTGCCAGACGCCTCAATCCCGTTTGGGGTGGCCACAAACAAATCGCCTCCAAGTCGCCCTGTCCCCCGCCATTTCACTACCCTGCTCCCAACTCACACCCCCCTCTCTCATATACCTCTCCACCCCATCCCTCCATCTCATCCTCGGTCTCCCCCTCCCTCTTCCACCCTCCACCTCACTCACATACACTCTCTTCGTCAGTCTTTCACTCTCCATCCTCTCCACATGGCCAAACCACCTCAGTGTGTTCCTCACAACGCTTCCTATCACATCCACATCAACACCACAACGCTCCTTTATATCCTCATTCGTCAGCCTGTCTCTCCACGTGACTCCACAAGCTCCTCTTAAATAACTCATTTCCACTGCTCTCACTCTTGACTTGTGTCCTTCCAACAACGTCCAAGCTTCACTTCCGTACGTTAGAGTTGGTATCACAATACTGTCATGTAGTAACTTTTTTACTTCCATGCTCACTTCCCTGTTTCTTATCACTGACACCTAATAATGTTAATTGTGTTGGCAATGGACAGGGTTGGGAAAAGTGCATCTCAAACATTATATACCTGATTCACCAAGTTATGTGTGTTGTGAAATGCTGACTGATTAAATACCGAAGGATATATGCAACTTTTATGCCGAGAATAGTATATAAATTGTATGTGTGTGTGTGTGTGTGTGTGTGTGTGAGAGAGAGAGAGAGAGAGAGAGAGAGAGAGAGAGAGAGAGAGAGATTCTTGTAATTTCGAGCTGGATATGCAAGCCAGTGTATCGCCCATTATCCTCCCCTCTTCTCCTTTATCCTCATATCTTCCTTCATCGTCCGTCCTCTTACTCTCCTTTATCATCAACCCTTCCCTCACCTTTCATCCTCTTCATTTCACTCCCTGTGTCTCTTTTCCTTCACTTTCCCTCCTCTTCTTCTGTCTTATCCTCATCCCTTCCTTCATCTTTCATCTTCTTCTCTCTCTCTGTCTCTCTTATTTCGTCTTTCATAATTCTTGTCCTTCTTTCTTTCCCTCTTCCTTCACCTTTTATCCACTTCTTCGCCACTTCCTCGTCCTTCCTCTCTCCTCACTGCGCCATAAACTACTTGAACTGGCCATGTCCTCTCTCACCCCTGCTTGCTCCTTGTCCCCTCTTCTTCTTCCTCTTTCTTTCTCTTTCTACTGCCTCCTCCTTCTTCCTTTGTCCTATCTCCTTGCTATTTCTCTGTTTCTCTTCTGTTTCCCTCCTTTTCTTTTCCTCTTTGTCATTCCAACTTCCTTTCTTCTGTTGTCCTCTCTTCTTCCCGTCTCTCTTGTCCTCTGTCTCCCTCTTCCTCTTCTTTTCCTTCATGTCTTTCCCTCTTCTTTTCATGTTTTGTCCTGTCTTCTTCCCTTCTCTCTTCTCGTCTCCTTGCTCCATTTTCCTCCTTTCATCTGCTTTTCTCTCCCATTCTTAAGCTTAAATTGAAAAGTAAGTTGTTCATTTAAGTTTAAGGCCAAGTTATGTGAAAAAAAAAAAGGGTAGTAAAGTCTGTGTGTTCGGTGTATCCGTGTAACTACGTACGATAACTTGTGTGTACCTCTCTCTCTCTCTCTCTCTCTCTCGCCATAAAACTCCCGACTCACGACCACCCCGACCCCAGCCAGAGACAATCGAGCGTATATGTAGATGAACCTGGCGGGGCGGGGGGAGAGGGGAAGGTTTGGGGTTGGGGAGACTGTTTGTGGAGTGGGGTTGGGGAAGGAAGGTGGGGTGAAAGGTAGGAAGAAGAGAACAGAAGAAGGAAGGAAAGGAGAAGGGTAGACTGGAAAGTGGGGGCAAAAAGAGAGGAAACATAGAGGGGGCGAAGGGGTTGGGGGGGAGAGTTTGTAGAACATGGAGGAATAAAAGTGGGGAAGGGAAGGAGGGGGAAAGGAAAGGAGGAGGAGGGTCAGTATGTTCTGTACATTACCGGAGCACACGATTGAGGGGGAGGGGGACTGGTAGGAGAGGGGGAGGGGATGGGGCCAGGGGCTGTGGCATCTCTCCCTCTCTCCGTCATCCCTCCTTCCTTCATATTCCCTCCATCTCCTCACACACACACACACACACACACATTAATCGATGTATCACTTGAACACATTAATGTCTTGTTAAATTGGTGTAAACCATAACCGCATTATTTTCAAACCTAGTTCCACCGAGTGCGAACCGTAATGGAAAATAACACACGGGATAGAAATTAGACGTTCTTTATCCTAAACAGTGTTCGGATGTGCACACTGATCGTTCACCTCTGCAGTTCGCCTTCCTCTTTGTCATTCATTTCCATCATATTGTCCTGAGGCTGTTTCTATCATTCACATCCCCGATAACTAAGGGTGTATCTTTTGTACTATGAATAGTGAAACAAGACGAAGACATCCCCAACCTTTCTCCCCTGCAACAGCCCCCCCACCTCCCCCCAGCCCCTGCCCCCCCTCCTGTCTATTCTTTCAAAGGCGGAATGAACAAGTGCTGTTGCTTAGTGTGATTAAATATTGTATTCCAGTAATTCTTATCATCTTTCCTTAACAAACTCATCGTGTTATAATTAAATATAGCTAAAAACTATACATAACTGAACGGTAAAAAGTGGCTTATTGACTGCTATTAGTCTTGCTGTAAATCTGATCGGTAGCAACTTCAGTTGAGCTTGTGCATCGCGCATGTCTGTAGCATCAAGTGTACCAATGCTTCCGATGCACTCAGTGATTGAGAGGTGATATTTAATTTTATTTTCTAATATTAGTTGTCTAGGCTTGTGAAACTCTCAGAACCACTTTGTATTAATCCCGAAATGCAGATAGATTAGTCAGTAGCCTGTGTGGTTGTGTTTGATGCTTGTGGATTACGTAGCACGTTCGATTGTTGCAGGTGAGGTAACTGACTTGTGACACGAGACGGTTGGCACACCTGCGTTGCCCACCACGTGCCACCTACCCTGCTCCAACCAAAAAACTTGTTCCCGTCTCTTCCCGCAGGTGGCGTCGCGGAAGAAGGTATTCTTTAATTTGTGTGTGATATGCGTCTTGTCGTGAACTTCGAGAACAAGAGTGACTGTGGACCTGATGGCCTCGCTCTGGTGTGAAGAGACGGGGCCTGACTGAGGTCCTGAAGACTCTTAAGGTGAACTGCCCGGCCGCCACCCCGACACCACCGGCAAGGTCAGCCATTTTGATCGTCCTACATTTTGTAAGCTCACGCTTCTTGATAATTACCTCTTACTGTAACTTCCTTACCGGTTTAAACTGATTGCATTCATCATGTCGTTATTATCTGGATGTTCTATGGAGTAGGGGAGGTATTATTATTATTGCGGTACAGTTAAATCATCAATTACGATAGTAAACGCTTCCCTAGCCTACCTGCCGGCTTTTGTCGTGTTATTTTCTAAATGTGATAATGACAATTTAGAAATGATTAGCTGGATTTTATATATTTTCTTCCCCCTCCCTTATATTCACTTTCTTCCTCTTCTTGGTCTTCTTCCTCATCTTCCTCTTCCATCTCTTCCTGTTCCTTCCTCTTCTCCTCTTTCTGTTCCCCCTCTTCCTCTTCTCCCTCTTCCTCTTCTTCTTCCTCTTCTCCCTTTTCCTCTTCCTCTTCCTTTTCTTCCTCTACCTGTTCTTCCTCCTCTTCATCTTTCTTCTCCCTCTTCCCCTTCTCCCTCTGTCTCATCCTCTTCTGCTTCCATTTTTTCCTCGGTCTTTCTGTTCCTCTTCTTCCTCCTTCTCCTTCCTCTTCCCTTTCCTCTTCCTCTTTCATTTCCTCTACCCCATCTTTCTCTTCCCTTTCCATTTGTTCGTCTTCCTGTTCCTCTTCCTCTTGTTCTTCCTCTTCCTTTTCCTCTCCCTTTTCTCTTCCTTTTCCTCTCCCTTTTCTCTTCCTTCATTTCGTCCTTCCTCCTCCTCTTTCTCTTCCCCCTCTTCCATTTTTTTTCTCCTCGTTTCTCGTCATCCTCTTCCTCCTTTTCCTTTCCTTCCTCCTCTGCTTTTACCTCTTCCTTTTCCTCCTCTTCTCCTTCATCCTGTTCCTTTTCCTCCTCTTCCTCCACGTCTTCCTTCTATTCTTCCTCATCTTACACCTCTTCCTTCTTTTCTTCCTCCTTCTGCCTCTCCTTCCTCCTCTTCTTCCTCCTGTTCTTCCTCATCCTCTTCCTAATCTTCCTCCTCTTCCTGACCTTCCTTCTCTTCCTCTCCTTCCGTCTTTTATTTCTTTTTTTTCCCTTTCTCTTTTTCATTCATCTCATTTCCTTTTATTTTCTCCTACTTTCTTCTCCTCTTCTTTCCTCTTTCTCTTTGGCTCCCTTTTTCTTCTCCATTCTTTCTCCTTTCGGTCCTCTTCTCTCCATTTTTTCTTCTCTTCTTCCTTCCGTTGTCTCCTTCCTTCTCATTTATTTCTTCTCTCCTTTCTTCTCTCTCATGTTCTTTCCTTTTTCTTCCTGCTCCATCATTCTTCTTCCTTACCTCCCCTTCCTTCACTTCTTTCTTTTCCTTCTTTCCATTCTTTTTCCCTCCAGTCTTCCTTCTCTCCTTTCCCCTTTCTTCCCTCCTTTCTTCTTTTTTCTCTCCTTTCGTCGTCCTTTCTTCCTTTTCCTTCATTCATCTTCCTTACCTTCTTTTTCTTCTCTTTTCTCTCCATTCTTCATTCTTTTCTCCTTTCTCCTCTCATTTCTTCGTTCATCTTTCTCCTATATTCTTCATTCTTCCTTTTCCTTTGTTTTCCTTATTTCTCATTTCCTTTTTCTTTTCGCCTTTGCTCTTTCTTCTTTATTTTCGTTTCTGTTTTCCTCCTCCTCCTCATCCATTTCACTCCCCATCGAAAGAAAAATACCAAACGAAATGTTTCCTGAAAATAGGCAGATTTTGAAGGGACTCTGTTGATAGATTTCCTAACTTTTACTATCCTGTTCCTGTCTCTGGATCCCTCCCGTCCCATGTATTTGGGCAAGAGAGTTAGCCTAATATGATGGTAATTCTGTCAGTTAACACTCACTCCCCTTTATTAACTTACTTTGGCCCTTTGGGTTGGATTCACAGTCGTCTTTGGTGATGGTAGGAGGAGGAAGGGAAATGGTTTGAGTGGAAGGAGGAAAGAAGAGCTAGTGGAGAGAGGAAAGGGGAGTTAGGAGGAATGGGAGGTGAACTGAGGGGAGGGAAGAAGTGATGCCAAGGAGTTTGCTGAGGAGGGGAAGGAGAACTTGAGGAGCAGGGAGTGCGGTTAAGTTCTTGGAATCAACTAGTTCTTAGCAAGCCGAATAAAGTCGACAGGAGAGAGCCAGACCGAATTTAACACCTTTTCTACGTGAGACCTCCCCAAACCTAAAGTATAATCATGTGTGAATAACAAGTAAAATATGAAGGACGTCATCATTGGGAAGAGGTTATGGAAATTGCCTCCCCTAAGCCGAAGAATATCAGTCAGTAGCGTAGGTAAGATAAACACGAGACGTCACCTCCATTAGAGGCTGATGTATATATTGCCATCGTAGGTAATGGGGTAATTGAGGTAGAATACAACACCCTGAATATGAGAACTCTTCTGAATAAAATTATCCGGAGTTAGCCAGCATAAAATGAATAGAGATCATTGTAGTGACGGGATTAAGGCCTTTCACGGTACTGTGTGTTAGTATTCCATGTGTAATCCACTTGATTGAGGATATATTGTGACGCGTAGTCCTGATATTCTAAGTGCATTATTACATTTCCCTGACATTAAATCCTTTCGGTACGATGACGTTCAGCTTAATTTGTTTGTGTTGTTGCCGCCACTGTTTCAGGTGAACCCCTTCAATATGATTTGTTACGTGTGGCCGATACACAGTGCTTATATTCATATGTAATATTCAGAATCTTTAATATTCATTTATTAGTACCATGCGTAGCATTCTGTGAATCGAGTTTATAAATATGAGACTGCAGGAAACAGCATGCTGAGTCAATCATATATCGTTCAGACGCATCTTTTATCGTCCAGTTAACAACTCTTAACAGACGTTATGTCTTCTGCCTATCATACGCTGTCACAAAGATGTGTCAGATATCCATTGCAAGAGCAACCAAGCATTTTCTGATTACTGTTACCACCACTCATTGTAACACTGCAAAACCCTATTCACAGTCACTGCTGTTATTACTCACTTTAACACCGTATAATTCTGGTTCGTATCAGTTACTCTCACTTAATGTAACATCGAATAATCCTGGTAAATATCGGGCAAGTTCAAAACTTCATCGTAGGTTACACTATGATAGTCTCTATTCTTCTTTCACACTTTCCTGTAAAATGTCCACGCCAGTTTTTCTATACGGCGTGGTGTTCTTTCTGACTTTTTCCTGCCGGCTTCGGCTGGAGGGTCTGGAGGGCGGGGAAGAGCCTTCTTTGCTATCCTTATCTCATTCTAGTAGTTCAGTTACTCTTCTAGGAGCTGCCTAGCGTGGGCCAACCGGCCTACTGCAGTTATCCTCTCTTCTTATGTTCTTACACCCACGTGGTTGGTAGCTGCGAGAGAGACTCACGGTTTCGACCCTGAGTTTCTGTTCTGCCCTTCTAGCTTCACTGAGTTGCGCTTCTTTGAGTTTGTCTATTTAAGCCGGGCTGGGACTCCCTCGAGTTTTGTTAGTTTTGTTTTTATCTTTCTACATAGTATATTGTTTGGCCTAATGACCAAGGTTTGGGTGATGGCCATAAAGCCCTAACCAACCAACCAACAACCCTCGAGTTAGTTAACCGCTTGAGCTAGACCGGTGTGTTGGACTGCTCTGTTCTGGGGATGTTGGTATAATATAGTAGTTTATCTGCCACACGTGAGTTAATGTTTATTGTCAGCACATGGTAGGTTTATTAGATTATTTTGAGATTGCTTTTGTTTATAAGAATTGTTGATTTAGAATCACTGTTATTGCCCTAGCTAATGTCACATGTTATATTAGTGTCAAAAGTCTGTCTTTATTTTTATGCCAGGTCTTTACTGCAAGCCCCCAGAGGCTTTACAACCCAAGGGCTAGTTTATGTTCTGGCTTTTCTTTATTATTAACATTTGGAACTTTAGGATAACTTCTGCAAGAGCTAGTTCGACCTTGCTTGATTTTGTTCTTGTAGGTTTAAGTTAGTGTTAATTTCATTCCCCTTTTCGTCATTGGTATATATTTTTCACTTTATCACTATTTTCTCCCCTTTTAAGCTTACGACTTGGTGTGACTGACCGCCACTTGGTATTCTAAAATATCCGTTGTACAGTCGCCAAACTTTCCACCTGGGCCATCTAGCCGCGAGAGGTGGGCAACGGGTGCTGGCAACAGTGTCTATGTTTGTTCGTGTGTACATGCTCGACGAAAGTTCGGATCATCAACTCTCTTCGTCCGTAGTGAACCTCCGTCAGAGTTCATCCCATAAATGGCTGGGTACGGAGTTGGCTGGGGAGAAAAATGTCTCAGGAGTAAGGCGGCTCTCCCATCGGCTCAGCCAGTTGCATGAAACTGGTCGCACGGGAAACTGTTGTGTGCCACAGGTGGCGCAGACCAAGGCCAATTAAATAAGACTATTAATTTTATAAGGAGGTACTATATATACCGTATATTATGGTATAAATATATACCTTTATATATAGTGCAATAACAAATACTATGCTTATTTGGCCTTAGTCCGTGCAACCTGTGACACGCAACAATTCCATGCAACCAGTTTCCTGCAACTGGTGGAGCCGGTGGGAGAGCTGCTTAAGGGGGAAGCTTGGCATGGTGAATGCCAGGGTAGGCGCCGGACGGGGGGGGGGGGGGTTACGTTATTCATACCGCCAGTGATAATACTTGCCGAACTAGTTTTTGAGATCCATTAGCATTCTACTAAATATTTGCATTCTTAACAATACTAAACATTTTATTTTCTATAACATGTTAATGCACTAAATACTTGAATCGCTCCAAGCCTCTCTCTCTCTCTCTCTCTCTCTCCTTATATCAGTAATTCCATATCATAGGGTTATCGCTTGATACCATTATCAGTACAGGTTGAAGAGGAATGCATTTACATAACATCGCGTCCAGTTACAAGTAAGATTACCTGTCATTCACATCATGAATGACACTGACCAATAAACATTAGGATGATGTTCAGACACTGTTAACCGTTGCTTACATCCTCGTTGGTAGTACTTCAAGTAAGTGTTTTTATGTGTTCTGTGGTGCACCACGAAGAGGTAGGAGGCTAAAATACTGTCACCCCAACAGTCAAAGAGTTTATGCATACTCTTGTCGAAGAGGCTATTACATCAGCTATGATAATGACTTACCGTATCATATTTCATATGACTATGGTCATTACAGCACATCTTTGTAGTCCATTCATCTAACGAATGATTGAATTACACATTAGAAGGAAAATTGATTGTGAGCGGTACCGCTTATGTGTGAGGTCACACATTTACACGCTCATCGATTATGCACCGAACAACATTATCTCACATTACAGCAAGATGAAGACACTACCTCTCCATCACAGTATGCAAAAGCTTCCAGTCATTTTAAGCATAATTGCTATTGATTCATGAATTGTTGGGACATTTATATTACTATTGCCTGTGATATTACTTATGTAATTGGTAAATGCAACATAAAGAACATGAAATTATCATTACAGGCTGTAACACTGATTTTATTTTTTTAAATCCCACGAACCTAGGCGCTTTAGCGCGCGTCGACTCATGACTGACTCAAGGCAGCCTTAACGAACGAGTTTCAGCCTCCGACGTCAACAGTTCCTTATTTCTCCTGCTTAGCTTAAATTAATATCCGCTCAATGAGTAATCCTGTAACGATTAATGACCTCACTTATCTAATCATGTCTCAGATCAAGAATGGTATTTCAATAGGTTTAATCGTGACCGGCCCAGGACTGGCCAAATGCGAACAGACACCGGTATCTATTTTTCTCGCGTAAGGGCCGGTCACACGACGGTTCTTCCCCCCAATATTCAGTAGACAATATTTAGCCATGGGTTGTCATGTAATAATGAAAAAGAATATGTTTATAATTATGTAATATATATAAAGATGCGGTCTTTTAGGTTATTTTCCTTATTGTTTTCAGTATTCGCATTATCCAGTACTTTCAAGAAGTTCCTTTGAAATTCTATCGGCTAAAATTGTAGACTGAATATTGGGATGAACTCTGACTGAGGTTCAGTACGGAAGACGAGAGCTGATGATCCGAACTTTCGTCGAGCATGTACACACGAACAAACATTACACTGTTACCAGCACCCTTTACCCACCTCTCGCGGCTAGGTGGCCCAGGCGGAAAGTTTGGCGACTGTACATTTTACAGGCTATTAGATAGTCCTTTAGCCCCTCCATGTCGTAACAGGTTACCTCTTTTTATGATATTCTACCAGGTGATTTTATTCAGTTAAGGAGGCTTCTAATAATGAAGGGGCTAATCAAGGCTGTATCTAACTCAGAGAGAGAGAGAGAGAGAGAGAGAGAGAGAGAGAGAGAGGTGCTTATTCCTCCTAGCATTCCAAGTGCCGGATTATCCCACGTCGCGTTTATATGTGCTGGATCTGTTGGTGTGCAGGGAGCAGATACCAACACGATAAGAACCATTCCACACCACTCACAGCTACTGGAGCAGGGGATGTGTGTGGGGGATAAGGTGGGGGTTTGGTATCAGGGGGAAGATGAAATGTTTGGGAGAGATAAGAATGTTGGAGAGAGGGAGGGGCAGGAGGTAACAAGTATTAAATAGTTTCCATTCTCTCAGTGGTCGTGAATAAGTGTGGGGAATCGTGTCTATAACGCTGACTATTGGGATGCCGAGGGTGGCTGGTGGGAGAGTGGCAGGTGTACACAAGATATCCATCCGGCGAAGCTTCGTATTCTGCTTTATTTTTCTCAGGATTTTTACAAATAAGATGGTTCAGTTTAATGAAGCTCCATATGATCTCGTATCCATCCATTACTTGTCTGTTATTTGATAGTTTACCCCTTCAGTCCGGTGACGTATTCTTCACTTTATTCTTGCTACCTTCCGGCGATTTTACACAGCTTAAACTTTCATTTAAAGTGTCAGATACAGCTTCATTAACCCCTTCAGTACAAAAGGTTTCCCTGAACTGAACAAAATAGCATGGCGGCAGCAAGAATAAGCCCAAACAAGACGTCATTGTAATGAAGGGTTGGTTTGCTTCATTGCCATTACCGATTACATTCTATATGTTTTTTTTTTCTTATTTTCTTCCCTTGAGTTTTAAGTCAGCCAGTCTACAATCACCACTCTCAGGCTGCCATGACTCACTCTCAGCCGAATAAAATCGTGTAATGTTAGCCGGAGTTAAATAACAAATGCACCGACCTTGAGGTGGTTGAGTGGTCGCTCGGAAATGTCGCCGCATTTTTTAACATCTGCTTTAATTCAGTCTGATTAATTTCCACTATTTCAGGTCGTGTTAACAGTAAAGGTTTGTATATATAAATGATACACACGTCGGTGAAGTTCACTGAAAAATAGCAGCGAACAGTATATTGTGCTGCGAATGTTGTGACGATCTCTTTAAATGTTCGATTCCTTTGCATCTGAGTATAAGTTTGATATGATTTGTTGCGAGAGTGTATTTGATAAAAATTAACATACCATACTTTATTCAATATCTCAAGACAGAAATGTTCTGCAGTGTAACGAAACTCACTTGATTTTATGGAGAAGAGTATGGAAGATCAGTGCAAGCCAGCCATCCGATCACCACCCTCCCCCTCCTCAGCCTCCCCCCTCCTGTGTGCTGTTATGCAGTTGTGTTTGTTGCTGGTGAAATATGGCTTTTCTGATAACTCTTAAATAAACTAATTTCTCATTAAAGGATTTCAAGGTAAATAATGCATCTGAGTAATTTTTCTCTTAAATCTGCTCACTTATGCAGTTTAGTAATAGATGTTGTAAAATTCATGGGATGATGTAGCGAGTCTACGGTAAATGCTTGGTGATTTAAATGCCTCCTTTGGTATTTAATTGCGCCGTCATCAGTGTTAATATTTACACTGATTGTCGTAGATGATTAATTATAAAGATGGTAGATGGAGTCTGATAACGCAGGTAGATGAAGGTGATGTACAATACGTAAAACTGTGACAAACACTAGACGATTTTACTAAGCATAGGAATGAGTCATGTGAACCTGAGTGATAATTTCTTGCACTTAACATCGATTTATTTTGGCGATTTATTCTAGTTGTTTAGAAGTTACGTATGGGGAAAATGATGAAATGAATCGACGTATACGGCATAAAAACATTAATTTTAATTTTTCATATTGCCTGAGACTTTCTGTAAACAGTTTCTTTTGGCTATTTTAGGAGTGTGTAATATTTGCGGTGGGGCGGCCTTTACCTTGAGAACTAAGAGCATGAAGTTTGATAATTAAAGTTTCTTTCGCTGACGTTTGCTCTTCAAGACACCCGAGCCGCTCCACATACCTTCACTGCAGATGGCCCTCCAGCTGTTTATTTTACTTCACTTTGGGCTCATTTCTTAAGGGAAGGGAATTATGCACTATTTTCATGTATATATTTATTGCATTTATTTTCCTTGCCTTTTTTTTTTTTTATTTATTTATTGCATTATCTCCATTTTTTATATATAGCTAGGTTGGGTGTACTATGGTAGTGGTATATTTCTGTTTATCCTTTTACTGTACAAATAAGAGAGAATATACAGTATTTGTTGGCCTATACTGTTCAGTCCGTAAAAATGGTGCGCGCGCGCACACACACACACACACACACACACACACACACACACACACACACACACACACACACACACACACACACACACACACACACACACACACACACACACACACACACACACACAGAAAGCGGGGAGGTAGAAGAAACCAGATAATAGAGTGGAGGGAAAAAGTATGAGCAAGAAAGAAAAGCTAGGTAATGGAAGACGGAGGAAAGGAGTAAATGAGGAGAGGAGAGAAAAGGGGAGAATTGAAGAGAAAGAAAAAGGAAGGAAATGCAATAGATCTGATCCGTGGCCTTCATAACCGTAGGGATGGACGTGAGGGTGGCCTGTGGCAGCCTATATAAGGCCTGTGTGACCCTACCCTGTGTGACAAATGCCCAATATCATACTTGTGATGGAGGGTTTAGTTGTGACCTGGGGTTTATTGCACGTTTCCCATATGTAATTCAGCCCTGTGTGCCTTTTGCCTTGGACTCTACCCTGTTTTATTACTCCCCTATTTGTCCCTTGCCCTTTGACTCTACCCTGTATAGCTGCCTTATATGAAAAGTGTGGTAAAGAGTCTGTTTATGACTTTGGGTTTATATTATACGTTTGCCCTACAGTATGTGACTCAGCCATACTTGTGACGGGAGCTGTGTATTATGTATGCTGTGTGACGTGTGTCCTGTGTGATGAGGGTCCCGTTTGTCGCGATGCGTCTTTGTAACGGGTTTATATTCACCGTGCCCTACGTTTGCCATATATAACTCTGTTCTGTATAATTCCACCCTTTGAAACCTTGTCCTGTATGATTCTAATGTATGTAATACTGCCCTGTATGATTCTACCCTATGTGACGTTTCATATTGTTATATCCTATGTCACGCCTCCTGTACATGGTATCCCTCACACCCTATATACCTCGTACCCTATGTAATTCAGTCCTTTGTAACAACACCCGCGTAACTGGACCATACGTAACAGCACTAGACGTAACTTGACCCTGCATAACCCAACCGTGTGATGCTCCTGCCCTATATAGCATCAACCCTCTGCCCTATACACACCTGCAATACCATGCCCTGCAGCTCCATCCTGTAACGTAACGACCTCATGACGCTGCTGCCCTATATACCTGGCACCTTATATGATTCCTGGCCTATATACTTGCCAGCCTGGGTGACGCCTGGCCTGTGTAACGGGGGTGTTGGCTCTCTGGACTGTAATCTGGAGTGTTGGGGTGACAGCGCCAGAAATTTATTCCTCACGTATTGTTGCTCCAGGTGGTTCACTGAGGTGGGGTAGAGGAGGGAGAGGAAGTGGAGGGAGGTTGGAGGAAGATGGAGGGAAGGAAGGAGGAGAAGGTTGAAGAGGAGGGAAGGAAGGATGGAGAAGGCTGAAGAGGAGGGAAGGAAGGAGAAGGTTGGGGAGGAGAGAAGGAGGGAGAAGGGGGAAAAGAAAGAGGAATGGAGGGAAGGAACGTGTGGGAGGGAAAGATGAAGAGTTGGAAAGAATAAGTAGAATGAAGAAGAAGGAAGGAAAGAAAGGAGAAGTGAGAGAGGGAGAAGAAGTGTAGAGAAGTAGAGTGGAGGAAAGGAGAGTGAAGTGGAGAGAGGGAAGATATCTGAAGAGATGGGAAGGAGAGGGAGGAAGGATTGGTTAGATGGAGTGAGGGAGAGAAGGATTCAAGAAATGAAGAAGAATTGAGAGAGAGAGAGAGATTTTATTGATATTTTTTTGTTGTCCACAACAGATAGTACAATATTGGAAAACTTTACATATACGCACATATAGGTCCGATGAGTCGAGACTCTCTTACGGACCTCATGCAATAGTTAAGTAAGGAGCATTCGTGACTGAGCTAAAAAAAAAATACATACATATATATATATATATATATATATATATATATATATATATATATATATATATATATATATATATATATATACATACATACACACACACACACACACACACAAATACATAACATATAAAACACCGGTTAATCTTGTTTCACATAATCCAATAATGTCAAATTTAATCTCTAGAGAATCAAAGCATTGGTCAAATAATGATTGCAAATGTAGTGGAACACTGTTGATATTATATGACAGCAACTTGAGGCTGGTATCAGTAAGTTTTAACAGTAAATCAGAATCAGAAAAGTAGTAGTTACATGTAAGTTCATCTGATTCATAATCAGTCAAGTTATTGTCTACTTTGTCACTTTCGTTGTACTGAAATGGATTAAACATCATTTTATCGATGACTGTTAGAGGATAGTTATGGTAATTATGTCGACAGCCTAACAAGCTCTGCATCATTAAGACTATAAAATGAAAAAAAAAATTACTGTTATCTAACATGCAAAAAAAAAAAAAAAAATTAAAGGAAAAAAAATGTCCAGGTAACTGTTACTTAGCTACTTATTTCTTAGATACTCTTCTATTCTTTCTGGTAGCATACTCCTTGCCCGAAGGAGCACGTCCCACCGCCGGATTAAGGGGGGAGCCCAAGGGGCCCGGGCCCTGGGCCACCCACCAGAGCAACTTGTGTTCATTTCATTTCGTGTTTATGCATTACATATTACAGCATTGGATGAATAGTCCCCGTTCAGTATTTCCTAACTAAAAGTGTCCTATTTATATATTAGGATTTAGGTTACCAGTCTGTGGTGTATGCCATTGGGGGAGTTGGAAAGGGGGCCTCCCTTCCAAGCGGGCCCCGGGCCTCCCACATGCTTAATCCAGCTGTGGCACGTCCATCAACACCTGGTATATCAGTAGCATCAGCAGTACCGGTGGCGCCTTTTGCTCCCTCCATACTGGTTGTGCGAGTGGCAACTGCCTCACCAACACCACCAGTCCGTTCACCAACACCAGTGCTACCACCAGCGACTGCTCCATCAGCAATGAGGGAGCCTGCACCAGCACCAGGATCACCAGCACTTCTACTGCCACCTGCACTAAGCGAGGCATCAGTGATGATTCCCTCTGCACCAACGCCAGCACCAAGACTACGGCGAGCAACAGCACCACCATTCGGACCATCGTTCCTGCTCGTTACCGGTCTTTCCTTGATGACTAGTTTAGTGTGATTGAAATATGCTATTTTTCCTTCACTCCTGGCCTGCTTGAGTAAGGGTAACTTCGTTCTTCTTATTTCTTGCGAGGCTGGACATAGATCTTCATTTATGTAAATTCCTGTACTTCGTAGTTTTGCTGCCTTCCGGAGCACCGCCTCACGATCACTGAATCTTAAGAAGCGGGCTATAATTGGCCGAGGCTTGTTGTCATGTCGTCGTCCAACTCGGTGAACCCGCTCCAGGTTGATCTTGGGTAATTGAAGCCTTTCTTCCAACAACTTCCAGACATGAACGGTGGACTGTTCCCAGGTTTCACCTTCTTGACTTTCCTCTAGGCTAGTTATTTTGATATTATTTCGGCGACTATTATCGTCTTGGTAATTGCAGCGTTCTTCTAGTTCTTGAATTACTCTCTCACTTGCATTTAGATCATCTGTCAATTTCTTGATCAAGGTTTCTTTGCCTTTCTTATCATTTTCCAACTGCTTTGTTTGGTGTTGCAAGTCCGCTACTTCTCCTTGCTTGAACTCCAAGCTTTTAGTGAGTTCATTCACCGTTACTTGGAATGCTTGCAGTTTTTCATTTACTTGCTTCATGAAAATTTCCAGTGCGCCTTGATATGCCTTATCTTGAGTAGATATCAGTGTTTGAAGCACAGAAATATCCATTGCTCAAACTCGTGAGTGTGAGTACTAGACAGAGTGGTAGGTCAGCACGTCTGCTCAGCTCCGTGGTCTGAGAGAGAGAATCATAGTGGATCACAATTACTCCGTTAAAGATGTCGTAATGGACTTGTGCTGAGTGGAGGAAAGACACGGGGGTGGAGGGATTAAAGAGAGAGAGAGAGAGAGAGAGAGAGAGAGGGGATATGTATAGAAGGCAAGCATGTGAAAAAGAGGGGAATAAGGGAATGGCATTAAGTTGAAATCTCTCCACATCACAACATTACCTCCACATCACAACATTCCCTCACAACATTCCCTCCACATCACAACATTCCCTCACAACATTCCCTCCACATCACAACATTCCCTCCACATCACAACATTCCCTCCACATCACAACATTCCCTCCACATCACAACATTCCCTGCACATCACAACATTCCCTCCACATCATAACATTGCCTCCACATCATAACATTGCCTCCACATCATAACATTCCCTCTACATCACAACATTCCCTCCACATCACAACATTCCCTCCACATCACAACATTCCCTCCACATCATAACATTCCCTCCACATCATAACGTTCCCTCTACATCACAACATTCCCTCCACATCATAACATCCCTCCACATCACAACATTGCAACATTGACTTAACATTCCTTCAATATCATAAATTTCCACAACATTCATATCACATTCATTCATCATCGCGGTATTCATTCCAGGTATCCATAATTCATAGTCTTTTCCAAGGCCTTTCATCATCTTGCTCTTTTGCCGGCTGTGCTTCTGTTCCTCTCTCTCTCTCTCTCTCTCTCTCTCTCTCTCTCTCTCTCTCTCTCTCTCTCTCAGTATTTATCTCTCTATATCAGTCCGTCATTAGTATGAGGAATATTACAGTTCGTTTCTGTTAAGGCAGTTAAGAGAGAGAGAGAGAGAGAGAGAGAGATGTGTATGTAAGAGGACTAGGTTTGCCTACAAAGTACAACCCTCAGTTTAGCCATTTGCTTCCCTAATTCAAAATATAGACGTGTTAGAGAGAGAGAGAGAGAGAGAGAGAGGTGGGGGGTGGGAGGGATGTAACAGTAGGAGGTGGGGGAGAGTAACAATGTAGATAAATAGACAGAAAGACAGACGGGCAAACAGACAGAGACAGAGATTAGAGAAGAGAGAGATTAGGGGAACAAATGAGGGGATAATGCGAGGGATGCAGATGGATGAAGGAGAAAATAATGGGTAACAGAAAGGGAGAGAGAGAGAGGGGAGAGAGATAAGCCGATGATGGACGGCAGAGAAGCAGGAGGAAGAGGAGGAGAGGAAATTAGTTGATGGTTGCCTTACAAAACAGGAGAGAGAGAGAGAGAGATTGGTCATATAATTTTACAATCTGGTTAGACTTTGCTTTCTTTTTACTGTGGCCAGACCTTAAATTAATAGAAAGACTTAAGTATGAAGATATATACCTGTAGGAATATAATGCTATCCATGGGGAAGAGGAAGATTTGTTCTTGACCCCTAGTTCCCCGCCTGTCAGATAATGCAACTGAAACTGATAGGAGTGTAGGACTGGAAATGAAACTTTTTGTACGGGCATGGCAACTCCACCTCCCAGCACTTTGTCTTGCAGGCTATAGTTTCATCTCTTTTTCTCTTCACTTCGTTTATCCTTCCTCACTTTATTTCATCTCCTCACCCACTTCCTCCCCCCCCCCCGTCCTTTCTTCCTTCTTTCCTGCAACACTCATTTCTTCTTCCCCTCATCTTGTTGTTCACTTTTTCTCTCCGTCTCTTCCTTCACACGCATCTCGTCCATCACTTTGCCTCCAGTCCCTCTTCTTCCAATATCGGTGAGTCCCTATAAGCCGCCTCAGGGGAAGACTTACCTTATAAATACATATTATCGCCCACGTTTACAACCACACGCAGGGAAAAGTGGCTGCCTCTTGCATCCTGCCGTGGTGGCGAGGAAGGAAGGGAAAAAGGGAGGGTGGGAGGGAGGGAAGTAGGATATGAAAGAGTGAATGAATGAAGGAAGGAAGGAGATGGTAGAGAAGAAAGGAAGGAAGGAAGGAAAGGGAAGGTGGAGACGAAAAGAAGGAAGGAAGGGCGGAGGTAGCGAGGAAAGGAGGTTAGGAAGGAATGGGGGAAAGGAAGGAACGGATGGATAAGGAAAGAAGAAAGAGAGCATGGAAAAGGTGCTTGTTTTTGGATAAAGTTTATAGAGTGGAACTACCCCCTGTGGCCCCATCCCGATCCTTAAGGGTCGGTGACTGAAGGGTAATTTTTCCCTATACCAACGCCGACCTGGATGAGGGAAAATAGGCCTTATGGATCCCTGACGTAAGGTGCAAAGTCCAACTGTCTCACCAGCGCATGTAATTTGGCTTAAAACGCTTGGGATACTCAAGAACATGGATGCTGACTCACCCCGCCTCCCTCTCTATCAATTTTTTTTTTTTTAATACACACACACACTACTGTCCAGGCATTTGTGTGTGCATGTGGGCATTACTCAAGTACACACACACACACACACACACACACACACACACACACACACACACACACACAAAACCACGTCCACCTCCGCGATACTTGACTTTGGAAGGACCGACCAACAAAAGACCGCAGTGCATAAACCACTTTGACAATGCAGTAAATTTAGGCGTTTCGATAGGGACCAAGACTTTTACGAGAGAGTGAAATAGGGAGAGAAAGACTGAAGCCAAAACGTAGGTCACAGAATCAGATGGGAGAAGGGGGTTGCGTTTATAACGCTTTCTGAGTCTTTATTTTAAGCCAGTCTTGCCTAACTTATCCATATTTGCTGGAACTGAACCCTGCCTAACCTCGAATGACGTAATTCAACCTTAAATAACCCAAACTAATCTAACTTAACCTCACCTAACCCAGTCTAATTGTATTTAACCTGTCTATCTCACGTAACTTCCCCATACCTAAACTAACTAATTCTGACGCAGCCTAACCGCCTCTAACCCTACGTAATCCTATCCAGTCTCACTTAACCATACCATACCCGACCTAACGAAACCCAGTCAAGCATCAAATAACCTAATCCAACCGAACCTAACCCAGCCTAACCCAACCCAATAGAACCCAACTTAAAACATATCAAAGCCGAGCTATTCTAAAGCAATCTAACCTAATCCGTCTATGTCTAGTCGATCTGAACCCAACCCAACCAAAAATTATCTAATCAGACCAAACCCTGCCCAAAGTGACCTAACCTAACTTTCGGTCGCCCATAAAATCGCTATATAAGAAATTATGCTCTCTGAGAGTCTACGGGTGTAACAGTCCATGTTTCGCCGGTTCGGTATACAAGTATGAGTTTGTGTGTGTGTCTGTCTGTTTGAGTGTGTATATGTGTGTGTTTCGGGTGTGTGAGATGTTTTCTATAAGGAAAAATATATACTCTCTCTCTCTCTCTCTCTCTCTCTCTCTCTCCCTCTCCCTTTTGGGGTGTTTATGCTCCTCTCCTGAACAGCTGTCTTCCTGAACTAAATCAAACAGAAAGGTAACGAACTCTCTCCCATCCATGAAACTGAAACCAAACAGTATATTCCCATACATTTCAGCGTGTATGATAGTTCTGAGTAGCCAAAATATATGTTTATGCTAAAAAAAAAGTTTAAATATATTTCTTGAAATGTGAGGTGCATAGTTATTTCACAGCTCTGTCTTCTGTTCAATTGTTAAAATTTAAACAGAAAGTGTTGTATTTCACAGCTCTTCGCCTTACTTCAGAATGCAAAATATAGTGGGAGTGTAAATATTCTTTGTTTACCTCGCTATCACTGTTCAGATTTCACTGCCTGACGTCTGTGTTGGTACCAGGACACTATCAAGCATTGTCTTGCCTTCCATGTATGCATTTCCTGCTTTCAAATCACTATTTTCCACTGCTTCTCATTAATAATCTTTTGTCTTCCTGTATTCCACATTTGCATTTCCTACTTCAATTCACCATCTTACACTTGGTCATTAAGTAACTTATTTTCTCCTTCTTCTTTCTTGCTCCCATCCTACGCACTCTTTCAGCCTCTTCCATTTTGGACTGAAAGAATCGTTCCATTCCTCCACTTCCAAACCCCGCATCCTCTCACGTTTACCTCATTCAGTTGCATGCACTCACCTCTGCATCATGTTCTCTGTCTCTGCCTCCTTCTCTCTGTCTCAGTCTCTCTCTCTGTCCTTCTCCCCTTCTCCTTACCTGATTTCCTCTCCTCAGTTTTCCCTGTCCTTGCAACTGATCCAATCTGTCTTCCTCTAAATGTTCCTCTGCCTGTGCCTCTGTCTCTCTGTTAGTCTCTGCTTCCGTCTGTCTCTTTCTTTGTCTGTCTCGGCAGTTCCACTTAAGGTGAAGAGTTTTGAGATGTCATAAGTTGAATAAAATCTCCTGGTAGTTGCAATAATTAAATCTAGTAGATATCGTATTGAAGGGGTTCATTATAGTGTGGATACCGACAAGCAATTTTATTCATTTAGGAAGCAACCTTTCCTGATTGAAAGGGTGAGCTTTAGTCTTCATATCCCCCTCATTACTGTTAGGTCATCGGATTGAAGGTTAGATGTCATAAGCTTTTGGGCCATATTATATGTGACATGAGATTTCCTAACACGTTTTCCATAGCGAATTATTTTGTACATTACACCTTGGTGTCATTCTGAAGGTTACTGATGGAAATTATATCTATATCAGGAAACCATTTACTATGCTGGGTTGTAACCATATAACCAGATTTTGGCGCCTGGTGAATTAGTGGGTAATTGTGATGTTCCAATTGGATTGAGCTGGTGAAGGTTTATATCTAAGGGGTGGTTGGGGTTGATTGCTTATGTAATGCCACTCAGGAATGAGTGAGGCTGATCACTCTCATCTTAAATGTCGGGACCAGTTGCCTAGCTCCGGGCTCCTATGCTCCACATGGGGCAATCCAGGATTGGATGATGAATAGATGGATGAATTATTATTAAAAACATCTTGCATTTGGTATTGCCAAGTTATTTAACTCATGTTGTCTCCAGATGATAATGTTCTTGCTGCCAACAAGCTACTTTTGTTAATCAAGGTTTGAAAGGAAAGAACTAATGTATAGTATATTTTCAGGTGCGTGAGTTGACTGAGCCATGGAAACCGCCTACAGAGAGGGAGCAGGGGGGGAGAAGAAAGCCAAATTAATACCAACCAGCTGCCACGTTAATACCAGCCAGCTGCCTGGACAGGAAACCAGAAGTTCCCTTTCTCCTACGGTCCACTATCCTCCTCATTTGGCATAGGAAGTTGAGGGAGAAGGAAGGGGAGACTGAGGATAAGGTAGGAATGGAGAGGTATATGAGAGGGGGGGATCAGTGAAATGGCAGGAGACAGGGTGACTTGGAGGCAATTTGTTTGTGGCCACCCCTTACAGGATTAATGCGTCCTGCTATTGGTGGACAGGTAGTGTAGATTTATTCAAACCAGAGACCAGTATCTCATTTTGGTGTGTGTTTGATTTTTTGCTGAGCAGATAGATGATGATTGGATGACATTTGTATGGGGGAGTACATGATGAGGGTTGACAGCACTTATTTAACTTGAAAAGTTGGATGGATTATTGGATGGTTTTTATGAAATGCATGTGTGTGGATAGTTATGCCTGTGTTGTGGTATCAGGATTTCAGGGGCTTGAATGATGTGTGGGGATGTGGCCCATTAGGCATACCATTGAGACTTAGAGTAGTTCTCGTTATTCTTAAAGTAGTTATTATTATTACTATTATTATATATTGTTTGTGGTAGTTGGGGGCGCTCACCATCCACTCACTCGATGTAGCGCTGTTCTCGGGTGTCTGCCCTTTCCTCTCCTCCATCCTTCTTCCCTTCTATTCTCTTCTGTCTTTCTTTCCTTCATTCTTTCCTTGTCCTTCTGCCTACGGGTGACTTTACATTCCCTCTTGTGTCTTTCTTTCCTTCTTTCTTTCCCCTTCCTTCAGCCTGTGGGTGACTACACTGAGTGACAAGTCAAATGGTTTCCTGTGCACCAGGAAACCATTTACTATGCTGGGTTGTAACGATATAACCAAATTTTGGCGCCTGGTGATTTAGTGGGTAATTGTGATGTTCCAATTGGATTGTGCCGGTGAAGGTTTATATCCAAGGGATGGTTGGGGTTGATTGCTTATGTAATGCCACTCAGGGATGAGTGAGGCTGGTCACTCTCATCTAAATTGTCGGGACCAATTGCCTAGCCCTGGGCTCCTATGCTCCACATGGGGCAATGTAGGATTGGATGATGGATGAATTATTATTAAAAACATCTTGCATTTGGTATTGCCAAGTTATTTAACTCATGTTGTCTCCAGATGATAATGTTCTTGCTGCCAACAAGCTACTTTTGTTAATCAAGGTTTGAAAGGAAAGAACTAATGTATAGTATATTTTCAGGTGTGTGAGTTGACTGAGCCATGGAAACCGCCTACAGAGAGGGAGCAGGGGGGATGAAGAAAGCCAAATTAATACCAACCAGCTGCCACGTTAATACCAAGCAGCTGCCTGGACAGGAAACCAGAAGTTCCCTTTCTCTTACGGTCCACCATCCTCCTCATTTGGAATAGGGAGTTGAGGGAGAAGGAAGGGGAGACTGAGGATAAGGTAGGAATGGAGAATTATATGAGAGGGGGGGATCAGTGAAATGGCAGGAGACAGGGCGACTTGGAGGCAGTTTGTTTATGGCCACCCCATACAGGATTAAAGGGTCCGGCTATATGTAGACTGATAGTGTAGTTTTATTCAAACCAGAGACCAGTATCTCATTTTGGTGTGTGTTAGATTTTTTGCTGAGCAGATAGATGATGATTGGATGACATTTGTATGGGGAGTACATGATGAGGGTTGACAGCACTTATTTAACTTGAAAAGTTGGATGGATTATTGGATGGGTTTTCTGAAATGCATGTGTTTTGTTTTCGTTTTCATTTTTAAAGGCTCCAACATGCTTGCATGTGTTGGCCTTGGTCACCTAATGGCGGCTCTCCACGCTGCACGATCCATTGCAGCCTCCCTGTTCAGTCCCTTAACCCTAAGGTCACACTTCATGACCTCGTCCCATGTCTTTCTTGGTCTGCCCCTCATAACCCCACCCCCAATATTAACACTTCTCACCTTCCTCACCCAATTATCATCCCCCATCCTGTCCACATGTCCAAACCACCTCAAGCTACCTCTCCTCATCACAACACCAATACACTCCAGTCCCATCCTACCTCTCAACTCTTCCATTGTAAACCCAGCCCCTCCAGGCCTTGGACGCAGGGACGCACTTCACATCCACCTAATCATTGTCATTTCTGTATGTCTGAGCCAGCGAATATCTTCCTCCTTCACTGCCCAGGTCTCACTGCCATACAGCATTACACTCTTAACACATGCTGCATACAAAGACCCCTTAGCAGGTAGGGAGAGCCCTCTCAATGTCAGGAGAGGCAAGAGCTCCCTGAACTTCTTCCAACCACTTCTCACCCTAGCCACAGAGCTAGCTCCAGCCCCACCTCCAGCACACAACATGTCTCCCAAATAACAAAACTCTTCCACACACTCAAGAGATTCACCAGCAAGTTCAATCATTTCACGTCTGACAATCTCCATCTGCTCACCCCGACACGCCGTACACATAAAATCAGCATTGTCTCGCAGTCTACCTCTGATACCACTACATCTCTTATGCACCCATTTATCACACACACCGCACAAGATGGAATTACTTCCCACGCCCTTATGGCAAACTGCACATGGCCACTCTCCCTCGTCTTTGACAGTACCGCCACCAACCCTAGATATCATCACTTTTGTTTTATCTGCATTTACCCTTAAACCCTTTTGCCCCATGCCATCTCTCCACTTCCTAAACATTTCCTCCGCCTCCCTTTCATTCTCTGCAATCAACACCAAATCATCAGCATTCAACAACTCCCACGGGAGTCCGTTTCTAAAGTCACGTGAAAGGGCTTCAAGTACCATGATAAACAACATGGGACTCAAGACTGACCCCTGATGCACACCAACATTCACGGAAAACTCATCACTCAAATCTCCATTCACTGTCACCTGGGTGTGAGGACCCACATACATAGCCATAACCACCCTAACCAGCCACTCCTCCAAGCCAAGCTTTCTCATTGCCCACTTCACCACCTCTCTAGGGACTCTGTCAAAGGCCTTTTCCAAATGAACAAAAACGAAATAAAGATCCTTTCTCCTACCAATATATATTTTTCCTGAAGCTGTCGAAGAATGAATATGGCATCAGTGGTCCCCCTACCTGGCATAAACCCAAACTGCATCTCATCAATATTCACTCTTTCTGTAATCATACCTTCTAAAACTCTCTTCATTACCTTCATTATCTGATCTAAATGCTTTATACCTCTGTAATTTGCTCTTTCCAGGGCATCACTTTATACACATTTACAATTACACACTTCAGCCAATCATCTGGGACAACACACTTCTAAATAATCCTATTTATCAGGTCAGTGACTAAACTCACCCCTATATCGCCTTAGGCCTTCAACATTTCGGCAGTCAACCCAGACACACCTGCTGCCTTCCCCACCCTCATCCTGCCTATTGCCTCACTCACAGTAGCAGTATCAATCAAAGGCCAAGGGCCAGACACTGGATCTGCTGGCTCCAAACCTTCCCTGTCCCAGTCAAACTCCTCATTCAACAACCGGTTATAATGCTCTCTCCATGCATCTTTAATATCCTCACTGTTCACCACTAACTTTCCTTCATGATTCTTCACACACTGCTCACCTATGATATCCCGATTATCCCTCTTCACCTGACCTGCCACCCTAAATATATTTTTCCTTTCCTCATGATTTAGGTTATCAAGTAATTGTCTCTGTGACTCAGACTTTGCCCTGTATACCTCTCTCCTAGCCTTACGCTTGGCAGCCAAATATTCCTCTTTGCTACCACCCTTCTTCCATTCCCGGAAAAGCCTTCTTTTCTCCTTAATTGCAACTTCTACACCCTCATCCCACCACCAAGTTACTTTATGTCTTGGTGGTCCTCTTGTCCAGCCGCATGTTACATCAGTAACTCTCAAGAACTATTTCTTGAGGGCTCTGTACTGTTCATTAACGCCTCTGTCTACAGCTCCCTGTTCAGCCACCACTCTCCTCAACTCGCTATAGAAGGCATCCCTTACTACTTGGTTTTTCAGCTTCCATATTTTCCTCCTAGGTACATAAGTCCTCTTTTTCATCACTTGTTCTTTAAGCACCATATCACAAATCAATAGTTTGTGCTGCTGCACACACTCCTCACTTCCTATAACTTTAACATCCCTCACTAACCTCCTATCGGCCCTCCTAACCAGAGAATAATCTATCTGACTGCTATTTCCCACAGACTCATATGTAATTAACCTACTGTCTCTTTTCCTAAAATATGTGTTGCACACAATCATGTCCGTTGCCTCCCCAAACTCGAGTATCCTTTCCCCTTCTGCATTCCTTAGACCATATGCACATCCCCCATGCACTCCTTCATAACCTTGTGCTGCTTCACCTACATGACCATTTAAGTCCCCTCCCAAAATCACTATCTCATCATCCCGCATACCACCCACTACACATATTAAATCATCCCAAAATATATCTTTCTTTGATTCATCCAATCCTGCCTGTGGAGCATATGCCGATATAATCACAGCTATCTTTCTTTCCAACAGAATTTTCACTACCAATATCCTATCGCTTACTCTCAAAACATTTATAACATATTCCACCCATTTCTCCGCAACCATCACACCAACACCTCCATATCCGTCTGTCACCCCCTGCCAAAACATCTTATAGCAACAGTCCTTCCCAACAATCTTTCTGGCTGATCCACCCCTGTACCAGACTTCCTGCAAACACGCCACATCCACCCACCTCCTACTGAATGCCTCAACGACTTCCCCTGCTCTTCCCCTCAAACTTCCCACATTCCGTGAGCCCACCCTCATCCCCATGGATGATTTACTGTCCTCAGGCTTGCTTTGAAACTTATTTTGTTTTGTCATCATCAGTATTAATAAAGGGGGACAGACACAGCACAGGTCCCACTCACTGCACAGTTCCAGGTCCAGGCAATGGATCTGGGACCCCTAGCCCACCAGCTTACCAGTGGCTGTGGTAGTGGCCTCGGGGCATCCTGCCAGGACAGCTGCAGGGACACCCTCCAAGCGCGTCTTGGCACTGCAACTATCCTGCCATTATACACCCACTGATAGGGCAGCCTCCTGGGGCGCTACTCCCAGGTTCGGGCCCCTCTCTATTGGGCGTAAGCAGCAGCCTGGGAACCGCAATGCCCTGTACCCTCTAGCACAGGCCCGAGCCCCATCTCGCCCTGGACCCATGATCTATGCCGGCGGAACCCACACCACGCCTCCCCCCAGAAGTCCGCCACTAGGTAACGGGGGCGTAGTTTTCTGGCCGCATGCCCTTGCTGGCGCCAACCCCTGTAACGTAGTGGGATACGTTGTGTGAAATGTAAAGTGCATGTGGTGTAGTGCATAGATAGTTAGAGGAAATGTTTGGGAGAGTATGCTGGTCTACTCTCCATGTTGCTGTCACACTGAAAAGGTCAGCAAAGGGGGATGGTTAGATAGCTAGTGAAACAGGAGCTGCAGCTCTCCCTATCACCAGCATTCCCATTCCCCTCGGGGATACTACCCTGTTCGGCCCATGCTACGGCCTCCTCCTGTGTGTGGATAGTTATGCCTGTGTTGTGGTATCAGGATTTCAGGGGCTTGAATGATGTGTGGGGATGTGGCCCATTAGGCATACCATTGAGACTTAGAGTAGTTCTCTTTATTCTTAAAGTAGTTATTATTATTACTATTATTATTATTTGTGGTAGGTGGGGGCGCTCACCATCCACTCACTCGATGTAGCGCTGTTCTCGGGTGTCTGCCCTTTCCTCTCCTCCATCCTTCTTTCCTTCAATTCTCTTCTGTCTTTCTTTCCTTCATTCTTTCCTTGTCCTTCTGCCTACGGGTGACTTTACATTCCCTCTTCTGTCTTTCTTTCCTTCATTCTTTCCCCTTCCTTCAGCCTGTGGGTGACTACACTGAGTGACAAGTCAAATGGTTTCCTGTGCACCAGGAAACCATTTACTATGCTGGGTTGAAACCATATAACCAAATTTTGGCGCCTGGTGATTTAGTGGGTAATTGTGATTTTCCAATTGGATTGAGCCGGTGAAGGTTTATATCCAAGGGATGGTTGGGGTTGATTGCTTATGTAATGCCACTCAGGGATGAGTGAGGCTGGTCACTCTCATCATAATTGTCGGGACCAGTTACCTAGCCCCGGGCTCCTATGCTCCACATGGGGCAATGTAGGATTGGATGATGGATGGATGGATGAATTATTATTGAAAACATCTTGCATTTGTTATTGCCAAGTTATTTAACTCATGTTGTCTCCAGATGATAATGTTCTTGCTGCCAACAAGCTACTTTTGTTAATCAAGGTTTGAAAGGAAAGAACTAATGTATAGTATATTTTCAGGTGTGTGAGTTGACTGAGCCATGGAAACCGCCTACAGAGAGGGATCAGGGGGGGAGAAGAAAGCCAAATTAATACCAACCAGCTGCCACGTTAATACCAGCCAGCTGCCTGGACAGGAAACCAGAAGTTCCCTTTCTCCTACGGTCCACCATCCTCCTCATTTGGCATAGGGAGTTGAGGGAGAAGGAAGGGAGACTGAGGATAAGGTAGGAATGGAGAGGTATATGAGAGGGGGGGATCAGTGACATGGCAGGAGACAGGGTTATTAAAGTACTTATTATTATTACTATTATTATTATTTGTGGTAGGTGGGAGCGCTCACCATCCACTCACTCGTTGTAGAGCTGCTCTCGAGGGTCTGCCCTTTCCTCTCCTCCATCCTTCTTTCCTTCCATCCTCTTCTCTCTTTCTTTCCTTAATTCTTTCCTCATCCTTCTGCTTACAGGTGACTTTACACCCCCTCTTCTGTCTTTCTTTCCTTCATTCTTTCCCCTTCCTTCTGCCTGTGGGTGACTCTACACTGAGTGACAAGCCAAATGGTTTCCTGTACACCAGGGAAACATTTACCGTGCTGGATGCTAGTCATAGGTAGTTCTTAGGCTGATGAGGACTATGAGGAGTTCAAGTATAAGCAGACGAGACTACGTGGTTCAGAGGCTGATGAAGGCTATGAGAAGACCATGAATGATTTGAGAGAGTTGTCATTGTTTAATCAGACAGGACGTGTGCGACTCCCTTTATGGTGTGTGTAATCAGCAGTAAAAAGCCTTGCACGAGGGAGGTAGGAAGCTAAAAACATGCTCTTGACAAATTACCAATAGCAGGAGTGTAATAGACAATAAACACCCTTGCACAAGAGGGAAGTAGGAGGCACTGAGCATATCTATTAACGCTTGCCATAAATGACTGAACCTGAGTCTGTTATCTGGCAGCCACATATGAAAAGACATAAAACAAGGCATATCCAATGACTTTCAGTACAGCAATGTATCTTCAAGCTTATTCTTACTTCAGACGATTTTATTCAACTTGGACAACGTATCTGCTAATGAAACTTGGGCAGGATATCTGGTACACAAGGCTGTATCTACTGCAGTTTTTCTAATTCCAGTATTTTCCACGACGCTGTTATACACTCGTCCACAGAGCGAAATAAACTGAAAACATTTGCTGTATTCCTGAAGAAGCAATCGTATCTATAAAAGGAACTGTTCTTAAGCAGTTCACCTTTAGTCACACGAGACATACAAGCATATAAAGCTCCAGTAACACAAAGCACAAACAAAATATATAAAACAGACGAATAACGGGGCACCAGATACAGAAAACACATGGAACACGAAGCAAACACATGCGCTCACACACACACACACACACACACACACACACACACACACACACATGTATACGTAAAATATTCACACATTCACTCACACGTGCACCAGGCAAGCATATATATAAAAAAAAATGTTAGTGTACACCATGCATGAGATAACATGTACGTGCAGAGATATTCGCAAATTGGAATGACAATTTTTTATGCCTTATTCTGAGAGAAATCCACAATTATAATATTAGTTTTATGTAGCCATATATTGTGCAGTTATAGTAATCATTCCATTTTCCTTGCAGGGACAGTGTGTACCTTCCTCCTCTGTTTTCACCCATCTCAGGATCTTTGGTGAGTACAATGAATATTGAGAAAACTACTCTATTATATAGCACAGTACCTAGTAAGTAAGTAATTGATTTATAATAAGTTAATTCTGATAAATATGATGAGTATGCCATTAGTTCGTCCATACATACTTAGATATTTGGGTTTATATATCAACATAGGAACTAGATGAGAGTTGTGTTGTCCTGGTTATGACCCATAAAGTACATGTATAAGATATCGTTACAGTACGTCTTAATTCTGATCAGTGTGACAGATATGCCATTAATTCAGACATTATGTTAAGCATTTGGAAGCTTCTGGTGTTGCTGTTTGCTGATGATACAGTATTGTTGAGTGAAGATGAATGAGAGTTGCAAGGTTTGGTGAATGAATTTGGGACAGTGTGTAGGAGGAGGAATCTGAAAGTTCTATCTATCTATCTATTGCCAGACTCCTCAATCCCGTTTGGGGTGGCCACAAACAAATCGCCTCCAAGTCGCCCTGTCCCCCGCCATTTCACTGCCCTGCTCCCAACTCACACCCCCCTCTCTCATATACCTCTCCACCCCATCCCTCCATCTCATCCTCGGCCTCCCCCTCTCTCTTCCCCCCTCCACCTCACTCACATACACTCTCTTCGTCAGTCTTTCACCGTCCATCCTCTCCACATGGCCAAACAACGTCAGTGTGTTCCTCATAACGCTTCCTATCACATCCACATCAACACCACAACGCTCCTTTATATCCTCATTCGTCAGCCTGTCTCTCCATGTGACTCCACAGGCTTCTCTTAAATAACTCATTTCCACTGCTCTCACTCTTGACTTGTGTCCTTCCAACAACATCCAAGCTTCACTTCCATACGTTAGAGTTGGTATCACAATACTGTCATGCAGTGGCGGCGCCAGGAAATTTTCATTAGGGGGGCTGAGGAGGGGCTGGGGTAAAATGTGGGGGGGCTTCACAAAATGTCATGAAACTGAAGTGTTGATGGAAAATTGGTATGTACATATTCATAATATCCGAATGTACTGAGGTTCATTTTAGACACCTGTGCTCTTTGAAACTGCGGTGTTAATGTATAACATTTCTTATCTCATCAAAAATTCTGCCAAATGAAAGACATAAAACTAGCAAGGAAATTCAGATTAATGTATACGCAACATAATAACATTTATTATTTCCAGTTTATTCCATAAGATTGAAGTTTAACTCAATTAATTTAGACATCATGTGTAAGCAAGCAGTTAACATGACAGAAAAAAATTCTATGTAATGAAGTTAATACAGTCTGAAGAAGCAGAAGTATTATTAAATCAAGGTGTAACGACTGTCACGTTACTTTAAAACTATGCGCCTGTTCTGGTGATTGGCAGCAAATGTGTCTATAATGGCATCAATGTTCAGCTGTTTGGCCCTCCTAGAATTAATTGATATTACAGCAAGGTTACTGGTGCGGTTGTTGCCACTGCTGTTCCTCAAGTATGTCTTGAGGAGTTTCAGACATGAGAAGCTCCTCTCATAGGCAGCTGAGGTGACAGGGAGGGTCACTGCAATGCATACAATTTTATACAGATCTATAAAGGCGTCCTTGTATGGCTCCAGCATGGCTGCGAGCTCAAGTGGTGTGGACACTTCTAGGCCATTGTCTCCCTTCCTAGCTATTAGTCTTGTCAATTGGTGGACCTTCACTGCAAGATCACCCTCTGCCACTCCATAATTGGCTGCCATTCCTGACAGCGCATTTTTGTTCAGAAATGTAATGTGCTTAGGATTCAAGGCAGCAGCACCCATCAGAACATTACAGGCATCAGATGAAAATCGCCTGCTCAGCTCATTGAGCATTCTGTCTATGATGGCATAGAAGGTCCTTCTCCTGGCATCTGGTATAGCTCCATCCCTCTGACCTGTACTGGATGTTATGATGAATTCATCCAGGTGTCTGGGAGCAGATCGTTGTCTACCTGGACGCTCAGTCTCAGTGCGTATCCCAACTACCTTGCACAATTCCTCAGCAGCCTCCTCTAACTCCTTCCAGGCAGCTTCAGTCCTCATTTCTGTCAGTCCAGACATGACAGACTGCATCAAGTCCTCTGCAGAGGCCAGCTGAAGGTCATGTGACTGGAGGTGGTTTGACAGTTGTTTGGTCATCAGTAACACTTTTTCCATGGCCATCAGAATTGTCACAAATTGCTGATCTAGCAGGATGCACAGGCCCTTTGCCTCAGTGGCTGTGTGTGCATTGTCTCCCTCCATGAGACGTTTCAAGGTTGTCACTATGGCAGGTAGGGTTCTTTTCACTGCCAGACAAGCAGCATGTTGGAAGGTCCATCTTGTGTCAGTTGCTTCAACTCTATGTGCTGCCTTGTGGGATTTAATTCTTTTTGCACCTTTATAAATTCTTCATGTACTACTGACATAGAGAAGAACTTGTACAAAATCTGTATAGCCACAAAAAACTCTGCTGCAGCCTGGATATTGTGTACACAATCAACGAGCACAAGGTTGAGCCTGTGAGCATAACAGTGGACATACACAGCCTGTGGTACCTTTCTCCTAAACCTCTCCTGTATACCACTGATGTGCCCTGACATGACTGTAGCTCCATCGTAGCACTGGCCAATGCAGGCGTTGTGGTCAATACCACATTTTGCCAGGGTCTCCAAGATCTTGTTGAGCAATGAGTCTGCATCCAGACCCTCGGCTGCTGTGAAGTCAAGGAACACCTCATGAAGGCTCTGTTTGTGGAGATACCTCACCACAATGAACAGCTGTTCTTGTTTGCTGATATCCTTGGTCTCATCCACCATTAGGGCAAAATGCTCTGCTCTTAGGACCTCGTTGCTGATGTCCTCTCTGATTATTGAAGCTATGATGGCGAGCAGTTCATTTGGATATCGTGGTGAGTATATTTAGCATTGCCAGGACCACCACTGAGTTTCTTTTTGACAATGTCATCATACCTGGAAATCAGGTCCAGCAGTTCCAGGAAGTTACCTTTGTTGCCAGAATCAGTGTCTTCCTTGTGACCTCTTTGGGCAACATTTTGGCAGCCTGTGTAGAGCAGTAAGTGTATTACTGCTCTAATGTAATGTCTGTTTTTCTTTACAGTTTTTTCATGGTTGGTATTAAAAGCATGTATGATCCTAGAACCTGTTGTTTTCTGCATCTTAAACTCTGCCCAAGCTTGCATAGAGAACTTGTGTCCTGCTGAATTATCATGAGACTTCAGAGATGAGGTTGCCTTCTTCCAGTTCCGAAAGCCGTCATGGGTGAAGGACTTCTCACATTTGCTTAAGTGTACATGACCGAAATGACGACATGCAAAGCAGAATGCAGCATCTAGGGTCGTGGAGTACTCCAGCCACGAATGATGATCACGCCAGTTCTTGTTGAATGACCTTGACTGGCTACTGTATTCTGTGGCTGGGTATCTCTTCAAGTCTGGACAGGTGGGACCACTATCTGGAAGCTGGCTCAGGTCCTTGGGTCCAGGTAGTAGTTTCTCACCATGGGTGTGAGAAGTGCCCTCTTGTGGCTGGGGTTCTGCACTAGCCTCACCTAGTAAGGCTGCAGACTCACAATCACGATCACCACTGTCCAGGTCCTCATTAACAGCAGGTGTGTCTGTAGGAGGATCATCATCTCGCAGCCTCTTCTTGGGGATCTTGGGTAACAGGTAGCGTTCCATGATCAAACCGGCCTATGTGATCAAATATGATAAACCACCATCAGTTACTTTCATAAACAGGGAAAACAGCATAAACAAGCACACAGATCACAGAAGCATAAAACTGCATATTAGCATTACAACAGACCAGATATTTTCACACTATTTTAGTCTTCCTTCCACAGCTTCTTATAATCTTATAGTAGCCTATATACATTTTTAAGTAGAAAAAAATCAACTTACACCATACCTGTAAATCAGTGCAAGACAAAAACCACAACTAATAAGCTCAGCTGCTCAGTAATTCAGTGTCTACAGAACTAAGCAATTAACAGCCAACAGACTCGGAGATCTACACACAACCGCGTCACATGGTAGACTGGTCTGGTAGCTGACAGGAATCGAACAGGAATGGCTCATCGTGCACTCGATTCGTTAATGCTGGGCTAGGCTAGGAGCCTAGGACCATGTAGGCCCTATAGCAATGTGAATCCTTTACTTCATTTTAATCAAATATATTCAAATTTATTAACTTCCTGCCTCGAATTATGACATAATCGACATTCAATTATATTTCTGAAGACGAGATAATAATCGTACAGTCGTAATACACTAAAAGAATGGCTAATGTAGTTTAATAAAATAATGCTGTAATTTACTTTCACTTATCATTTTCATTATAGGATATGTAAACTAACCATCTGAATTACAAGAATTTCACAGAATATATTATAACATAAGTTACCCTTAGTATTAGAACTAGGCTGGAAGTTTTCCTTAGAAGTTGAGTCAACTGATAAATTTTCCGTAATTTCCGTGAAATTACTATCATTCAGAATCTGCTAAATGCTAACAGCTAAAAATAATAATCACGATTTAATCTATTGTCTTGAATCTTTTCCTAAACTTATAACACTTCGTTTCGTCAACTTTTGTGTATTATTTGTAACTAGTAATACAAAATTGAAAGTTCAAATAAGGGACGTTCTGCCTAAATTCGCCTTTGGAATCTGGCAATATTGGGGGGGCTGATGGGGGGGCTTGGCTCATTATTGGGGGGGCTTCAGCCCCCCCTTGGTGCCGCCACTGCTGTCATGTAGTAACTTTTTCACTTCCATGCTCACTTCCCTGTTTCTTTTCACTGCTTTCAAAGAACCAGCAACCTTTCTTCCCTGCTGTACCCTTTCAAGCACTTCACCCTCCAAACCTCCATCCTTACTCATCACAAAAGTAAAGTTGTGGTATTCGAGGGGAATGAAGTCACAGAGTGTGCAGTGAGGTTAGTTGGTGAGGATACGGAGAATGTGAGTGCATTCAAGTACTTGGGTAGTGTGATGAGTAAGGATGGAACTTTGGGGGATGAAGTGCGTGAAAGGGTACAGCAGGGAAGGAAGGTTGTTTGTGCACTGAAAGGAATGATGAGAAATAGGGAGGTGAGTATGGAAGTTAAGAAGTCACTGCATGATAGTATTGTGATCCCTACCCTGACGTATGGAAGCGAGGCGTGGACCTTGCAAGAGGGGAACAAGTCAAGAGTGAGAGCAGTGGAAATGAGTTACTTGAGAGGAGCATGTGGAGTGACGTGGAGGGACAGGTTGACGAATGAAGAAGTGAAGGAACGTTGTGGGGTGGATGTGAATGTGGTTGAGAAGATTAGGAGAAATGCACTGAGGTGGTTTGGACATGTGAAGAGAATGGAGAATGAAAGACTAAATAAGAGGGTGTATGTAGGTGAGGTGGAGGGAGGGAGAGGGAGGGGTAGACCGAGGATGAGGTGGAGGGATGGAGTTGAGAGGTATAAGAGGGAGGGGGGGGGCTGAGTTGGGAGGAGAGTAGTCAAATGGTGGGTGACAGAGCGACTTGGAGGCGTTTTCTCTGCGGCCACCCTTTTGCGGGATTCGGGCGTCGGGCTATAGATAGATAGATAGATGTTAAGCATTTGGGTTTACATACCAACATAGGAACTAGACGAGGCCCATGTTCACGATATAACCATCTCGGTGTAAGATGTCGTTACAGTAGGTCTTGATTTCACTGTGTCGATGAGGTGAAAGAGAGAGAGATTGTCCAGGTGCTTGAGGGTGCGAAAGTGGATGTATGTGGAATAACTGAAACAAAATGGAGAGGAGAAAGTGTGAGAGAATGGGAGTATGGATGGGGTATATGTGCAGGAGTAGATGAGAATGAGAGGGCAAAGGAAGGAGTATGTATAGTTGTGAGTAAAAGATGGAAGAAGAGCATAAGACAGTATGGATCAGTTGGGTCAAGGATTGTGTGGGTAAAGTTGAAAGTTGGAATACAAATGTGGGCAATTGTGTATGTGTATGCGCCAACGCAAGATCGTGCTAGAAGAGTGAGAGAAGAGTTCTGGACAAATGTGGAAGTGTGCATGGAAAAGTTTGGAAGGAATGAGAGAGTGTTTTTGATTGGTGATATGAATTGTAAGGTTGGTAATGTGAAGGTGGATGGAATAGTTGGTGAGTGGGGTGTGCCTGCTGAGATAGATGAGAATGGCAGTGCGTTAGTGGACATTTGTGCTGGGAGGGGGCTGGTGATAGCCAATACCCTCTTCAGGCATAAAATGATCCACAGGTATACATGGCGAGTGATGAGAAGGGTGGGTGGTGAACTGAATGAAAGGAAGGCAATGATTGATTATGTGTGTGTGGATGAAAGGATGCGAAGATGTGTAAAGGATGCAAGAGTGTATAGAGGTTGGGGGAGTGGACTTTCTGACCACTACTTGGTGGTGGCCAGAATTAGGATGCAAGTAAGATGGAGGAATAGAAGAAGGGAAAGACGAGAGGAAGGAGTAGTTGCAAGGAGAGTGAAGAGGTTACAAGAGGATGAGAAAAAGGCAGAGTATAAGAGAGAAGTGGAGGAACGATTGGGCAAATATGAATTGGAGCAGATGGGAGACGTGGAAGGTGTGTGTAAGATATTTACAGAAGAAATATGTGCAGCATGTGATGTGGTGTGTGGAAGGAAGAGAAGACGGAGGGGGGTGCAAGGAACAGCGTGGTGGACTGAAGAGGTGAAACAGGCTGTGGGACAAAAGAAGAAAGCATACAATGAATGGATGAGAAATAGGGGCGTGGAAGAAGTTGAGAAGCGGAAGAGAGAGTTATATGTGGAAAGAAAGAGAGAGGTGAAAAGATTAGTAAGAGAGAGTAAGAAGAGAGTGGATGAGGAATTTGGAAGGAATTTGAGTGTAAAGTGGAGGGACTGTAAGAAAATGTTCTGGAGAGAAGTGAAAAGAGTAAGACAGGGTGGAAGTGAAGTTAGCAGGGGAGTGAAAGATAAAAATGGTAGATTACTAGTGGAGAAGGGAGAAAAAGTGAGCAGATGGAGAGAACACTTTAAGGAATTGTTGAACGTAGAGGATGGAAGTAATGCAAGTATAACTGGCTGGGGAATGGCAGGGAGAAGGAGGGAGGTGAGAGGACAGGAAGAAATCAGTAGGATAGAAGTTGTGGAAGCAATGAAGAAAGTTAAATCGGGGAAAGCCCCAGGAATTGATGGAGTGTGTGGTGAAATGCTGAAGCATGGGGGAGAGATAGTAGTAGAATGGATGTGGAAGATATGCAGATTGGCCTGGGAGGAAGGTAGAGTCCCGGAGGATTGGAAGTCAGGTATAATTATTCCCTTGTACAAAGGAAAAGGGGAAAAAGAAGTGTGTGGTAATCATAGGGTCATTTGTCTTCTTAGTATAATAGGAAAAGTGTATGGTAGGATACTTATAGACAGAGTTAGAGAAATTAGTTGGAGAAGAACAGGAGGCTTTAGGAAGGGAAGAGGTTGTGTAGATCAGATATTCATTCTTAGATCTTTAGTGGAAAAGTTTCTAGAGAAGGGAAAGAAGTTGTATGCAGCTTTCATGGATTTGGAAAAAGCATATGACAGGGTGGATAGACAAGGATTGTGGAAAGTGTTAAGAATATATGGAGTAGATGGGAAGTTGTTGAATGCTGTGAAGAGTATGTACGATGGTGCGAAGGCTGCAGTGCGTGTGGATGGTGAACTAAGTGAATTTTTCTCTTTGAAAGTTGGTTTGAAACAGGGATGTGTCATGTCTCCATGGTTGTTCAATGTGTACATGGATGGGGTAATAAAAGAGGTACAAGGTAGGGTAGTGGATGTTGGAGTGGCCCTGGTGAGAGAAGATAGTGTTTGGAAACTCCCTGTACTGTTGTTTGCAGATGATACTGTGTTGTTGAGTGAAGACGAAGGGGAGCTGCAAGGCTTGGTGAATGAGTTTGAGAGAGTGTGTAAGAAACGGAACCTAAAGGTGAATGTAGGGAAGAGTAAAGTGATGGTCTTTGAGAGAGGTGAAGTTAGTGAATGTATAGCGAGGTTGGATGGTGAGGAATTGGAAAATGTGAGTACGTTTAAGTATTTGGGCAGTGTGATGAGTAAGGATCGAGGTTTGGAGGGTGAAGTGGTTGAAAGGGTACAGCAGGGAAGAAAGGTTGCTGGTTCCTTGAAAGCAGTGATAAGAAACAGGGAAGTGAGCATGGAAGTGAAAAAGTTACTACATGACAGTATTGTGATACCAACTCTAACGTACGGAAGTAAAGCTTGGACATTGTTGGAAAGACACAAGTCAAGAGTGAGAGCAGTGGAAATGAGTTATTTAAGAGGAGCCTGTGGAGTCACGTGGAGAGACAGGCTGACGAATGAGGATATAAAGGAGCGTTGTGGTGTGGATGTGGATGTGATAGGAAGCGTTATGAGGAACACACTGAGGTGGTTTGGCCATGTGGAGAGGATGGAGGGTGAAAGACTGACGAAGAGAGTGTATGTGAGTGAGGCGGAGGGGGGAAGAGGGAGGGGGAGGCCGACAATGAGATTGAGGGATGGGGTGGAGAGGTATATGAGAGAGGGGGGTGTGAGTTGGGAGCAGGGCAGTGAAATGGCGGGGGATAGGGCGACCTAGAGGCGATTTGTTTGTGGCCACCCCAAACGGGATTGAGGCATCTGGCAATAGATACAGTAGATAGATAGATAGATAACTATTCATATGGAAGAATACGATTCTGGTCGGACTTAATTCGTTCTATTATGGCACTTCCCACAATTTCACTGTGTGGGTACAGTATCTTTTATAAGTTACAGTAGGTTTCTTTTGTGTGGATAATAATGACGTAAAAAAAATAAGAGGAATGGGGAGACTGTATTAGAACACACACACACACACACACACACACACACACACACACACACACACACACACACACACACACACACACACACACGTCCACCTCTTGTGAAGCTTGACTTTGGAAGGACCGCCCAACAAAAGACTGCAATGCATAAACCAATTTGTTTTAGTCCAGTCTTACCTAACCTATCCATATTTGCTGGAACTGAACCCTGCCTATCCTCGAATGACCTAATGCAACCTAAATTAACCTTATCTAATCTAACTTAACCTCACCTAACCCAGTCTAATTGTATTTAACCTCACTATCTCACGTAACCTCCCCATACCTAAACTAACTAATTCTGACGCAGCCTAACTGCATCTAACCCTGCCTAATCCTACCCAGTCTCACTTAACCATACCATACCCGACCTAGCGAAACCCACTCAAGCCTCAAATGACCAAATCCAACCGAAACCTAACCCAGCCTAACCCAACCCAAGAGAACCCAACCCAAAATATATCAAAACCGAGCTATTCTAAAGCAATCTAACCTAATCCGTCTATATGTAGTCGATCTGAACCCAACCCAACCAAAAATTATCTAATCAGACCAAACCCTGCCCAAAGTGACCTAACCTAACTTTCGGTCGCCCATAAAATCGCTATATAAGAAATTATCCTCTCTGAAAGTCTACGGGTGTAACAGTCCAAGTTTCGCCGGTTCTGTGTACAAGTAGAAGATGGTGTGTGTGTGTCTGTCTATGTGTGTGTGTATCTGTGTGTGTGTGTGTGTGTGTGTGTGTGTGTGTCTGTCTGTCTGTCTGTGTCTGTGTCTGTCTGTGTGTGTGTGTTTACGGTGTGTGAGTTGTGTTCTGTAAAGAAAAATTTATACTCTCTCTCTCTCTCTCTGTAATATATATATATATATATATATATATATATATATATATATATATATATATATTTACTCCATGCTACTCTGCATATTTAGTCTGTTCACACACATGGTACTCTGTATGTGTATTCTGTTAACACATACAAACACACACACACACACACACACACACACACACACACTACCCTATGTCTGTCCTGGCCTGAGTGTAAGTGTAGTCAATTCATAAACCCACACACATAAACAACTACTCTGTGTGTCCTGGCCTTTGTGTGTATGCATGTGGATATCAGTCAAGTACACACGTTTGCACACACACACACACACACATATATATATATATATATATATATATATATATATATATATATATATACAAACAGGCACACGTTCACAAACACAGACACAAAGACAACCTAACACAGAACCACACCAGCATCCCACCACACGTCCAGGCACACAGCCACATCTCTGCACAGTCTCGCCTCCAAGGACACACGCTATCCCTCCACACAAACACCCACTCCTTTACATATGCAAACCTTCACACGTAGCCCTCTCTCCACCTATGGAACCCCAACCTCACTTCCACACACGTAGGTCCACCTCAACAGACGTAACCCGCACCTCCAATCATTCCTACACTATGACATCTCCACAAATGTTGATTCATATACACATACATATCCATAAATCGACACACAAAGTTCTGTTTCTATATACATAGCCATACCTTCCTATACATGCAGCTGTCCCTGAACACATAAGGCCACACCGTCCCACACACTACTGCACTTACACACATGCTGCAGATTCACCTTAGACACTGCTATATTTCCTCCCCCCCACACACACACAGACATATTTATTAACATGCATACCCAAACCTCCATCCACAAAGGATTACTATGAACTCGGCCATCCTTCCAAACGCAGTGTCCCTCCACGACGCATACACAGGCTCTCCTGCATACACACAGACAATTCAACACACACACACACACACACACACACACACACACACACACATATATATATATATATATATATATATATATATATAACCCAAGGTATTCTGTTGAAGGCGTACATGTTTTTATGCTCTCGAGTTCCTTTTTCTTTCTCTTTTTCCAGTGTTGTAGTTCTCTTTGGCTGTTTTGTGTTTGGTTTTTGTGCTCTCTCTCTCTCTCTCTCTCTCTCTCTCTCTCTCTCTCCTCTTTGGGGTGTTTATGCTCCTCTCCTGAACAGCTGTCTTCCTGAACTAAATCAAACAGAAAGGTAACGAATTCTCTCCCATCCATGAAACTGAAACCAAACAATATTTCCCCATACATTTCAGCATGTATGATAGTTCTGAGTAGCCAAAATATTTGTTTATGCTAAAAAAAAAGTTCTATCTATCTATCTATAGCCCGACGCCCTAATCCCGCAAAGGGTGGCCGCAGACAAAACGCCTCCATGTCATTCTGTCACCCACCATTTGACTCCCCTCCCCCCAACTCACCCCCCCCCTCCCTCATAATATATTTCTTGAAATATGAGGTGCATAGTTATTTCACAGCTCTGTCTTCTGTTCAATTGTTAAAATTTAAACAGAAAGTGTTGTATTTCACAGCTCTTCCCCTTACTTCAGAATGAAAAATATAGTGGGACTGTAAATATTCTTTGTTTACCTCGCCATCACTGTTCATATTTCACTGCCAGACGTCTGTGTTGGTACCAGGACACTATCAAGCATTGTCTTGCCTTCCATGTATGCATTTCCTGCTTTCAAATCACTATTTTCCACTGCTTCTCATTAATAATCTTTTGTCTTCCTGTCTTCCACATTTGCATTTCCTACTTCAATTCACCATCTTACACTTGGTCATTAAGTAACTTATTTTCTCCTTCCTCTTTCTTGCTCCCATCCTACGCACTCTTTCAGCCTCTTCCATTTTGGACTGAAAGAATCGTTCCATTTCATCCACTTCCAAACCCCGCATCCTCTCACGTTTACCTCACTCAGTTGCATACACTCACCTCTGCATCATGTTCTCTGTCTCTCCCTCCTGCTTTCTGTCTCAGTCTCTCTCTCTGTCCTTCTACCCTTCTCCTTACCTGATTTCCTCTCCTCAGTTTTCCCTGTCCTTGCAAGTGATCCAATCTCTCTTCCTCTAAATCTTCCTCTGCTTGTGCCTCTGTCTCTCTGCTAGTCTCTGCTTCCGTCTGTCTCTTTCTTTGTCTGTCTCGGCAGTTCCACTTAAGATGAAGAGTTTTGAGATGTCATAAGTTGAATGAAATCTCGTGGCAGTTGCAATAATTAAATCTAGTAGACATCGTATTGAAGGGGTTCATTATAGTGTGGATACCGACAAGCAATTTTGTTCATTTAGGAAGCAACCTTTCCTAATTGAAAGGGTGAGCTTTAGTCTTCATATCCCCCTCATTACTGTTAGGTCATCGGATTGAAGGTTAGATGTCATAAGCTTTTGGGCCATATTATATGTGACTTGAGATTTCCTAACACCTTTTCCATAGCGAATTATTTTGTACATTACACCTTGGTGTCATTCTGAAGGTTACTGATGGAAATTATGTCTATATCAGGAAACCATTTACTATTCTGGGTTGTAACCATATAACCAGATTTTGGCGCCTGGTGGGTTAGTGGGTAATTGTGATGTTCCAATTGGATTGAGCCGGTGAAGGTTTATATCCAAGGGGTGGTTGGGGTTGATTGCTTATGTAATGCCACTCAGGAATGAGTGAGGCTGGTCACTCTCATCTTAAATGTCGGGACCAGTTGCCTAGCCCTGGGCTCCTATGCTCCACATGGGGCAGTGTAGGATTGGATGATGGGTAGATGGATGAATTATTATTAAAAACATCTTGCATTTGGTATTGCCAAGTTATTTAACTCATGTTGTCTCCAGATGATAATGTTCTTGCTGCCAACAAGCTACTTTTGTTAATCAAGGTTTGAAAGGAAAGAACTAATGTATAGTATATTTTCAGGTGTGTGAGTTGACTGAGCCATGGAAACCGCCTACAGAGAGGGAGCAGGGGGGGAGAAGACAGCAAAATTAATAGCAACCAGCTGCCACGTTAATACCAGCCAGCTGCCTGGACTGGAAACCAGAAGTTCCCTTTCTCCTACGGTCCACCATCCTCCTCATTTGGCATAAGGAGTTGAGGGAGAAGGAAGAGGAGACTGAGGATAAGGTAGGAATGGAGAGGTATATGAGAGGGTTGGAGCAGTGAAATGGCAGGAGACAGGGTGACTTGGAGGCAATTTGTTTGTGGCCACCCCTTACAGGATTAAAGGGTCCGGCTATATGTAGGCAGGTGGTGTAGATTTATTCAAACCAGAGACCAGTATCTCATTTTGGTGTGTGTTTGATTTTTTGCTGAGCAGATAGATGATGATTGGATGACATTTGTATGGGGGAGTACATAATGAGGGTTGACAGGAATTATTTAACTTGAAAAGTTGGATGGCTTATTGGATGGGTTTTATGAAATGCATGTGTTTCGTTTTCGTTTTCGTTTTTAAAGGCTCCAGCATGCTTGCATGTGTCGGCTTTGGTCACCTAATGGCGGCTCTCCACGCTGCACGATCCATTGCAGCCTCCCTGTTCAGTCCCTTAACCCTAAGGTCACACTTCATGACCTCGTCCCATGTCTTTCTTGGTCTACCCCTTATAACCCCACCCCCAATATTAACACTTCTCACCTTCCTCACCCAATTATCATCCCCCATCCTCTTCACATGTCCAAACCACCTCAAGCTACCTCTCCTCATCACAACACCAATACACTCCAGTCCCATCCTACCTCTCAACTCTTCCATTGTAAACCCAGCCCCTCCAGGCCTTGGACGCAGGGACGCACTGCACATCCACCTAATCATTGTCATTTCTGTATGTCTGAGCCAGCGAATGCCTTCCTCCTTCACTGCCCAGGTCTCACTGCCATACAGCATTACATTCCTAACACATGCTGCATACAAAGACCCCTTAGCACGTAGGGAGAGCCCTCTCAATGTCAGGAGAGGCAAGAGCTCCCTGAACTTCTTCCAACCACTTTTCACCCTAGCCACAGAGCTAGCTCCAGCCTCACCTCCAGCACACAACATGTCTCCCAAATAACAAAACTCTTCCACACACTCAAGAGATTCACCAGCAAGTTCAATCCTTTCACGTTTGACAATCTCCACCTGCTCACCCCGGCACGCCGTACACATAAAATCAGCATTATCTCGCAGTCTACCTCTGATACCACTACATCTCTTATGCACCCATTTATCACACACACCGCACAAGATGGAATTACTTCCCACGCCCTTATGGCAAACTGCACATGGCCACTCTCCCTCGTCTTTGACAGTACCGCCACCAACCCTAGATATCATCACTTTTGTTTTATCTGCATTTACCCTTAAACCCTTTTGCCCCATACCATCTCTCCACTTCCTAAACATTTCCTCCGCCTCCCTTTCATTCTTTGCAATCAACACCAAATCATAAGCATACAACAATTCCCACGGGAGTCCTTTTCTAAAGTCACGTGAAAGGGCTTCAAGTACCATGAAAAACAACATGGGACTCAAGACTGACCCCTGATGCACACCAGCATTCACGGAAAACTCATCACTCAAATCTCCATTCACTCTCACCTGGGTGTGAGGACCCACATACATGGCCATAACCACCCTAACCAGCCACTCCTCCAAGCCAAGCTTTCTCATTGCCCACTTCACCACCTCTCTAGGGACTCTGTCAAAGGCCTTTTCCAAATCAACAAAAACGAAATAAAGATCTCTTCTCCTACCAATATATATTTTTCCTGAAGCTGTCAAGCAATGAATATGGGATCAGTGGTCCCCCTACCTGGCATAAACCCAAACTGCATCTCATCAATATTCACTCTTTCTCTAATCATACCTTCTAAAACTCTCTCCATTACCTTCATTATCTGATCTAAAAGCTTTATACCTCTGTAATTTGCTCTTTCCAGGGCATCACTTTATACACATTTACAATTACACACTTCAGCCAATCATCTGGGACAACACACTCATAAATAATCCTATTTATCAGGTCAGTGACTAAACTCACCCCTATATCGCCTGAGGCCTTCAACATTTCGGCAGTCAACCCAGACACACCTGCTGCCTTCCCCACCCTCATCCTGCCTATTGCCTCACTCACAGTAGCAGTATCAGTCAAAGGCCAAGGGCCAGACACTGGATCTGCTGGCTCCAAACCTTCCCTGTCCCAGTCAAACTCCTCATTCAACAACCGGTTATAATGCTCTCTCTATGCATCTTTAATATCCTCACTGTTCACCACTACCTTTCCTTCATGATTCTTCACACACTGCTCACCTATGATATCCCGATTATCCGTCTTCACCTGACCTGCCACCCTAAATATATTTTTCCTTTCCCCATGATTTAGGTTATCAAGTAATTGTCTCTGTGACTCAGACTTTGCCCTGTATACCTCTCTCCTAGCCCTACGCTTGGCAACCAAATATTCCTCTTTGCTACCACCCTTCTTCCATTCCTGGAAAAGCCTTCTTTTCTCCTTAACTGCAGCTTCTACACCCTCATCCCACCACCAAGTTACTTTATGTCTTGGTGGTCCTCTTGTCCAGCCACATGTTACATCAGTAACTCTCAAGAAATATTTCTTGAGGGCTCTGTACTGTTCATTAACGCCTCTGTCTACAGCTCCCTGTTCAGCCACCACTCTCCTCAACTCGCTATAGAAGGCATCCCTTACTACTTGGTTTTTCAGCTTTCATATTTTCCTCCTAGGTACACCCGCGAACCAAAGTTTCAGTACCCCCCTCGATGGAAGGAAGTTGAAGTCAGGGTTAGAGAGAGGGCAGGTGAACGGACAACCGTGAGTGGTACTTTGGAACTGAGCTACGAGGCGAATAGTGAGAAACCTAATGACACTGGATTCGAAACATTTCCATGCAATTCACCTGCAAAACATTATGCGTTCGTAACATACATATTGTAACATATAACATAGACTACTGTGTTATCATGGTGTCCTGTGATACTGACCCATCTGTTTCGGATCCTCATCACACAAATAAAGCACCGAGCCAGTTGTATATAAGTTGCAACTTGTCATTATAACTGCAGTCATAATTTTTGTGAATGTTATCCCTGGATTGTCTATAGCTATAATAAAGAATGATTGTGAATTTAATGTTGATTTGCACAGTAGTTCTGCGGATGGTTATAAATGTGGCAATTATTTTATGTGGACGACTAAACCACATTGTGATGGACAGCGGAGAGCATTCGCCAATAATTTACTATAACCAGATGAAATTAGATGTAAACAACACAAAATATTATGAGACAACGACGAGACAGCTGTGGTATCCTGCTCCGTCTTGTTATCAAGGCCTTAACTGTGGCTTCACCTCATACGTGCATTATTTCCCTTCAGTCGCTGCCTCTTTTATTACTCTTACTTCCCGGTATCCTCTTACTGCGAGTCGTCATATTCCTTGGAGGGTTTCTTGTCGTCCGATCCTATAACCCCTACTGTATTACATTATTCCTCGCATCATCACTCCCAGACAAACAATGTTAGCACAGGACTGATGAATTTGTTAATACCATTATTGCCACTGCCACTACTACTGTAATCCCTCGTTTCCTATTGTGTCTAATTTCCCTCACAGTACTACTACTGCTGCTCCTATTACTACTCCACTATAAATCTGTATAATGATAAATATGATTGTCCTTATGTCTGTGTATCTGTTAATCATAATTATTGTCCCTGTCCCACCGTCGACAACTCGTCACTGACCCGACACCGCTACTCCAGTTCCCACCCACAATGGATTCTACTCCTCCCCCACTCCGACACCACATTACCCTTCATCTCATCCTTGGGGTAGAAGGCCTGTTGTTCACCATTTACCTGTGAATATACGTGGCATGCATTAATGATAAAAAAGAAGGCATTTAAGAGCTAAACGCTAATCTATCTATCTATTGCCAGACGCCTCATTCCCGTTTTGGGTGGCCACAAACAAATCGCCTCCAAGTCGCCCTGTTCCCCGCCATTTCACTCCCCTGCTCCCAGCTCACACCCCCCTCTCTCATATACCTCTCCACCCCATCCCTCCATCTCATCCTCGGCCTCCCCCTCCATCTCATCCTCGGCCTCCCCCTCCCTCTTTCCCCCTCCACCTCACTCACATACACTCTCTTCGTCAGTCTTTCACCCTCCATCCTCTCCACATGGCCAAACCACCTCAGTGTGTTCCACATAATGCTTCCTATCACATCCACATCAACACCACAACGCTCCTTTATATCCTCATTCGTCAGCCTGTCTCTCCATGTGACTCCACAGGCTCCTCTTAAATAACTCATTTCCACTGCTCTCACTCGTGACTTGTGTCCTTCCAACAACGTCCAAGCTTCACTTCCGTACGTTAGAGTTGGTATCACAATACTGTCATGTAGTAACTTTTTCACTTCCATGCTCACTTCCCTGTTTCTTATCACTGCTTTCAAGGAACCAGCAACCTTTCTTCCCTGCTGTACCCTTTCAAGCACTTCACCCTCCAAACCTCCATCCTTACTCATCACACTACCCAAGTACTTAAACGTACTCACATTTTCCAATTCCTCACCATCCAACCTCGCTGTACATTCACTGACTTCACCTCTCTCAAAGACCATCACTTTACTCTTCCCTACATTCACCTTTAGATTCCGTTTCTTACACACTCTCCCAGACTCATCCACCAAGCCTTGCAGCTCTCCTTCATCTTCACTCAACAACACAGTATCATCTGCAAACAACAGTACAGGGAGTTTCCAAACACTATCCTCTCTCACCATGGCCACTCCAACATCCACTACCCTACCTTGTACCTCTTTTATTACCCCATCCATGTACAGATTGAACGCTAATCGGCCTCTAAAATATTCTGTTTGCCAAGTCCAAACTTTAGGCCATATATTGATACCAAGAAGGTTTTATGTTGATAGCTCAAGCCGTTCATGAGATATAATAGGAACACACACACACACACACACACACACAGATGCAGTTAAAAACATGATCGCTCTGCTTTCTAAAGGTAGGCAATAATAATGTAATAATAACAACAACATCGTAGATGTGTACTGTAGTGTTCCTAACATTACTCTTAATAACTGCAGACCCACACGTGCTTATATTACGGAGCACTGATATACGAGTATTAACCACAAAACCGACCACAGACCGTTCTTATCATTACCACTGCACCTTCCCTATAGCACTTCACCATGGTAATACAACCCACTGTAGTCCTCTGTGAGATCGCTACACGTGTTTGGGAAAAATAACAGTGCACAACATGCCTACAAACCACTAAAATAAGCATATGATGTTTCACTGACAACCATCAAATAGCCTAGGAGAAGTTACTGGACAAACAAACAAACGACTGGACACAGACAGACAGAAGCAGAATGTCTCGCATCGGTATGTAACGACCTGACAAAACTCTTGTGATCCTGCATTGCAGGTGTCATCACAGTAATAATAATAATAATAATAAATCACATGTTATTAGGCACGATACTGAGAAGGACACACACTGGCATGGCATGTGTCGACGCAATGCAGAATCTGTTTGCCATGACAGAAGGTTGGGTTGCGGTCAAACATTAATTTAGTATTACTAAAACCCTACCATTACAGCATATTATGGCACTGGTTGGTTTTATATGTCACAGCTGTTTTCACTTGTTTTATCAGGGAGATTATGGTGTTTGTCCTCCTCTGTATCATGGATATTAACATGTGATTACTACTACTACTACTACTACTATTATTACCACCACTACAACTACTACTACTACTACTGCTACTGCTATTACTATTACTACGATTATTATTATTATTATTATTATTATTATTATAACTATGATGACACCTACAAAGCAGGATCGTAATAGTTTTGTCAGGTTGTCATATACCGATGCGAGACATTCGGCCTCAGTCTACGTCCAGCCTTGTGTTTGTTCGCTAACTTCTAGGCAATTTACTGGATGTCAGTGAAACTTTCATGGGTTGTAGGCATGTTGTGCGCTGTTATTTTTCCCAAACATGTGTAGTGATCCCACAAAGGACTTCAATGGGTTGTATTACTATGGTGAAGTGCTACAGGTAAGGTCCAGTGGCAATGATAGGAACAGTCTGTGGTCGGTTCTGTGGTTAATATATCAGAACTCCGTAATATAGGCAAGTTTGGGTCTGCAACTTTTATAAGTATGTAATGTTGGGAATACTGCAGATGTATGTTGTTGCTGTCAATTTTATAATTATTCTTATTAATGCATGCCACGTATATTCACCGGTAAAAGGTGAACAACAGGCCTGGTGGCCCAAGAAGGAGGTGAGGGGTAAAATGGTTCGGAGTGGGGTGGAATAGAGCTCATGGCTGGTGGGAGAGAGGGCCCGGAGGGGGGTGGGGTGCAACTGGGGTAGCGGTGCGGGGTAAGTGACGAGTTGTCGACGATGGGACAGGGACAATATGATTAACAGATACACAGACATAAGGACAATCATATGTATTATTATACAGATTTATAGTGGAGTAGTAATAGGAGTAGCAGTAGTAGTACTGTGAGGGGAATTGCAGTAGACACAATGGGGAAAGGGGGAATAGTAGTGGCAGTGGCAATAATGGTATTAACAAATTCATCAGTCTTGTGCTAACGTTGTTTGTCTGGGAGTGATGATGCGAGGAATAATGTAATACAGTAGGGGTTATAGGATCAGACGACAAGAAACCCTCCAAGGAATATGACGACTCGCAGTAAGAGGATACCGGGAAGTAAGAGTAATAAAAGAGGCAGCGACTGAAGGGAAATAATGCACGTATGAGGTGAAGCCACAGTTAAGGCCTTGATAACAAGGCGGAGCAGGATACCACAGCTGTGTCGTCGTTGTCTCATAATATTTTGTGTTGTTTACATCTAATTTCATCTGGTTATAGTAAATTATTGGCGAATGCTCTCCGCTGTCCATCACAATGTGGTTTAGTCGTCCACATAAAATAATTGCCACATTTATAACCATCCGCACAACTACTTTGAAAATCAACATTAAATTCACAATCATTCTTTATTATAGCTATAGACAATCCAGGGATAACATTCACAAAAATTATGACTGCAGTTATAATGACAAGTTGCAACTTATATACAACTGGCTCGGTGCTTTATTTGTGTGATGAGGATCCGAAACAGATGGGTCAGTATCACAGGACACCATGATAACACAGTAGTCTATGTTATATGTTACAGTATGTATGTTACGAACGCATAATGTTTTGCAGGTGAATTGCATGGAAATGTTTCGAATCCAGTGTCATTAGGTTTCTCACTATTCGCCTCGTAGCTCAGTTCCAAAGTACCACTCACGGTTGTCCGTTCACCTGCCCTCTCTCTAACCCTGACTTCAACTTCCTTCCATCGAGGGGGGTACCGAAACTTTGGTTCGCGGGTGTACATAAGTCCTCTTTTTCAACACTTGTTCTTTAAGCACCATATCACAAATCAATAGTTTGTGCTGCTGCACACACTCCTCACTTCCTATAACTTTAACATCCCACACTAACCTCCTATCGGCCCTCTTAACCAGAAAATAATCTATCTGACTGCTATTTCCCCCAGACTCATACGTAATTAACCTACTGTCTCTTTTCCTAAAATATGTGTTGCACACAATCATGTCCGTTGCCTCCCCAAACTCGAGTATCCTTTCCCCTTCTGCATTCCTTAGACCATATGCACATCCCCCATGCACTCCTTCATAACCTTGTGCTGCTTCACCTACATGACCATTTAAGTCCCCTCCCAAAATCACTATCTCATCATCCCGCATACCACCCACTACACGTATTAAATCATCCCAAAATCTATCTTTCTCTGATTCATCCAATCCTGCCTGTGGAGCATATGCCGATATAATCACAGCTATCTTTCTTTCCAACAGAATTTTCACTACCAATATCCTATCGCTTACTCTCAAAACATTTATAACATATTCCACCCATTTCTCCGCAACCATCACACCAACACCTCCATATCCGTCTGTCCCCCCCTGCCAAAACAACTTATAGCAACAGTCCTTCCCAACAATCTTTCTGGCTGATCCACCCCTGTACCGGACTTCCTGCCAACACGCCACATCCACTCACCTCCTACTGAATGCCTCAACGACTTCCCCTGCTCTTCCCCTCGAACTTCCCACATTCCATGAACCCACCCTCATCCCCATGGATGATTTACTATCCTCAGGCTTGCTTTGAAACTTATTTTGTTTTGTCATCTTCAGTATTAATAAATGGGAACAGACACAGCACAGGTCCCACTCACTGCACAGTCCCAGGTCCAGGCAATGGATCTGGGACCCCTAGCCCACCAGCTTACCAGTGGCTGTGGTAGTGGCCTCGGGGCACCCTGCCAGGACAGCTGCAGGGACACCCTCCAAGCGCGTCTTGGCACTGCAACTATCCCGCCATTATACACCCACTGATAGGGCAGCCTCCTGGGGCGCTACTCCCAGGTTCCGTCCCCTCCCTATTGGGCGTAAGCGGCAGCCTGGGAACCGCAATGCCCTGTACCCTCTTGCACAGGCCCGAGCCCCATCTCGCCCTGGACCCATGATCTATGCCGGCGGAACCCCCGCCATGCCTCCCCCCAGAAGTCCGCCACTAGGTAACGGGGGCGAAGTTTTCTGGCCGCATGCCCTAGCTGGCGCCAACCCCTGTAACGTAGTGGGATACGTTGTGTGAAATGTAAAGTGCATGTGGTGTAGTGCATAGATAGATAGAGGAAATGTTTGGGAGAGTATGCTGGTCTACTCTCCATGTTACTGTCACACTGAAAAGGTCAGCAAAGGGGGATGGTTAGATAGCTAGTGAAACAGGAGCTCCAGCTCTCCCTATCACCAGCATTCCCATTCCCCTCGGGAGTACTACCCTGTTCGGCCCATGCTACGGCCTCCTCCTGTGTGTGGATAGTTATGCCTGTGTTGTGGTATCAGGATTTCAGGGCCTTGAATGATGTGTGGGGATGTGGCCCATTAGGCATGCCATTGAGACTTAGAGTAGTTCTCGTTATTCTTAAAGTAGTTATTATTATTACTATTATTATTATTTGTGGTAGGTGGGGGCGCTCACCATCCACTCACTCGATGTAGCACTGTTCTCGGGTGTCTGCCCTTTCCTCTCCTCCATCCTTCTTTCCTTCTATTCTCTTCTGTCTTTTTTTCCTTCATTCTTTCCTTGTCCTTCTGCCTACGGGTGACTTTACATTCCCTCTTCTGTCTTTCTTTCCTTCATTCTTTCCCCTTCCGTCAGCCTGTGGGTGACTACACTGAGTAACAAGTCAAATGGTTTCCTGTGCACCAGGAAACCATTTACTATGCTGGGTTGTAACCATATAACCAAATTTTGGCGCCTGGTGATTTAGTGGGTAATTGTGATGTTCCAATTGGATTGAGCCGGTGAAGGTTTATATCCAAGGGGTGGTTGGGGTTGATTGCTTATGTAATGCCACTCAGGGATGAGTGAGGCTGGTCACTCTCATCATAATTGTCGGGACCAATTACCTAGCCCCGGGCTCCTGTGCTCCACATGGGGCAATGTAGGATTGGATGATGGATGGATGGATGAATTATTATTGAAAACATCTTGCATTTGGTGTTGACAAGTTATTTAACTCATGTTGTCTCCAGATGATAATGTTCTTGCTGCCAACAAGCTACTTTTGTTAATCAAGGTTTGAAAGGAAAGAACTAATGTATAGTATATTTTCAGGTGTGTGAGTTGACTGAGCCATGGAAACCGCCTACAGAGAGGGAGCAGGGGGGGAGAAGAAAGCCAAATTAATACCAACCAGCTGCCACATAAATACCAGCCAGCTGCCTGGACAGGAAACCAGAAGTTCCCTTTCTCCTACGGTCCACCATCCTCCTTATTTGGAATAGGGAGTTGAGGGAGAAGGAAGGGGAGACTGAGGATAAGGTAGGAATGGAGAAGTATATGAGAGGGGGGGATCAGTGAAATGGCAGGAGACAGGGTTATTAAAGTACTTATTATTATTACTATTATTATTATTTGTGGTAGGTGGGAGCGCTCACCATCCACTCACTCGATGTAGAGCTGCTCTCGGGGGTCTGCCCTTTCCTCTCCTCCATCCTTCTTTCCTTCCATCCTCTTCTCTCTTTCTTTCCTTAATTCTTTCCTCATCCTTCTGCTTACAGGTGACTTTACACCCCCTCTTCTGTCTTTCTTTCCTTCATTCTTTCCCCTTCCTTCTGCCTGTGGGTGACTCTACACTGAGTGACAAGCCAAATGGTTTCCTGTACACCAGGGAAACATTTACCGTGCTGGATGGTAATCATATAACCAAATTTTTGTGCCTGGTGACTTAGTGGGTAATTGTGATGTTCCAGTTGGATTGAGCTGGTGAAGGTTTATATCCAAGGGGTGGTTGGAGTTTATTGCTCACGTAATGCCATTCAGGGATGAGTGAGGCTGGTCACTCTCATCTTAAATGTTAGGATCAACTTGCCTCATTGGCCGATAGGATTGGATGATGGATGATTTATTATTATCATTATTATTATTATTATTATTATTATTATAACCAGTTAAAGTACCTCATCTTACATGGGGGGAAAAGTGCAGGATTTTTTTTTCTTTTGGCTGTGACATCTTTTATTTTGCCAAAGGGACCTGTAGTATGGGGCCTTCTGCTGATGTCATATAGTTTATACTTGCTACCACCAGACTGTTTTATTCATATTAGGAGACAGCCCTCTCTGTGAAGAAATTAAGTCTATGTACAACCCCGTTTCCTACTACCTATTTATCTAAACTGCTATCTTTTCATATTCAGTCTTGAGTAGTAACAAAAGAGTAACACAAGAATAATACTAGTCATTAAGAATTATGTAAATAATGCAGAACCATAGGATTGTCATGTTCTGCTGCAGTCCACAATCTTCCTTTCTGGGAATAAGGAAGTACATGAGGGACTATTACCAGGGAATTGAGCCAGACAAATGATGTAAAATGGATTTGTTCATATTTGTTCTCGTGTACTAGTAGCTGTAGTAGTTGCAACCCCAGGCCCATCAGAATATGAATTCAGTGGATGGCAGGCTGAGTTACCCTTCTGTAGTGCACCTTTCTCCTGTTGGGGGATAGGGAAGGCAATCTCCCCCCTTTCATCCTAGTAGTGCCACTCCAGCACCAATACATTAAGAGTTAACTAAGATCTGTATTGAACACCTCCACAGACAAAGAGTTAAATTATCAACAGAGCTGAGATTATCTCCTAAAAACCTGCCACATTTTCAGGGGCTGCCTGTGAAACTCGTGTTGATGTTTCCGTTGTTGCTGTGTTGGTGTTACCGCTGCCGACGGGGTTAGTGATGCTGCGATTGATGTCGATGCTGCGATGGGGTTAGTGATGCTGTGATTGATGTCGATGCTGCGATGGGCAACAATGCTACATTGGGGTTGGTGCTGCAGGCTCCTTGTAACACAGTGGCCTTTAACCTGTGGGGAAATTAACTGGTCAGAAGAGGTTACCTTAGGCCATCTGTCTTCAAATCTTATCTACTGCTACTACTACACCTACCACTACAACTACGGCTATTACCGCCCTTCTGAAAAGTGAGTTAGAACATTTTTGGTTTGTCCACCTTGACTTGGCAAAGATTTGTGTCATTTGCAGGCCAATCCCCAAAGCCCTGAAGCAGAGTAAGACAAGGATGGCAATACAGTAACTTTGCATCCTTTCTAAATCACTCTTAGCCAAGTTGAGATGTACAGAGTATTACAGTTGCTCCCCTACTTATGAAATTTTAATTGAGAATTCCTCACCCCATCCTTGGGTGGGAAAAGGAGGCAGAGCTGTTGATAATGATAATGCCTAATGATGAGAGCTAATGATAATGCCTAATGATGATAATTAGAATTAGTGGCAGTGCCAGGCTCAGTAGGCTAAGTAGATCTTTCCACCACTAGAGTATACAGTGCCAGTTAACTTAATCTAGGTACTCATATTACTTGCTCATTGACAACAGCGACAATGATGATGATGCTGATGATGATAGGATAGGATGCTGCAGTGCCAGGAATCAATCCCTGGCACTATGAGGCCATGAGCTTTGTAAGAATAATACCACAAGACCTAATAAAATCTCAAGCCTGAAGGGTGGTGGAGTGACTACTGTTGACTGGTTAGTAAGATTGTTGAATGTGTGCTTTGAGAAAGGTATGGTGCCAATTGACTGGGCAAGTGCTTGTGTGGTCCCGTTGTATAAAGGCAAGGGTGATAAGTATGAATGTACTAGCTTTAGGGGTATAAGTCTGTTGAGTGTTGTAGGTAAGGTGTATGGTATAGTGTTAATTATGAGAGTTAGAGAGGGTACAGAGGGAGTGATTGGTGATGAGCAGTGTGGCTTTAGGAGAGGGAGGGGATGCGTTGATGAGGTGTTTGCTGTGAGACAAGTGTGTGAAAAGTATTTAGCGAAAGGTAAGGATGTGTTTTGGGCATTTATGGATTTAGAGAAAGCGTATGATAGAATTGATAGGGAGGCTTTGTGGACTGTTTTAAGATTGTATGGACTTGATGGTAGGTTACTAAAAGGGGTGAAAAGTTTTTATGTAAATAGTAGAGCGTGTGTAAGAGTGGGAAATGCTGTGAGTGATTGGTTTCCTGTGAGAGTGGGGCTGTGACAGGGATGTGTGATGTCGCCTTGGTTGTTTAATATTTACATGGATGGTGTTGTAAGGGAGGTGAATGCAAGAGTTTTAGGTGGAGGTCTGAGTCTGGTGAATGTTGATGGTGGAGAGTGGAATCTGAAGCAGCTGCTGTTTGCAGATGATACTGCACTGGTGGCTGATTCAGAGGAGAGATTGAGACAGTTGGTAGAGGAGTTTGGAAGGGTGTGTGAAAGGAGGAAATTGAAAGTAAATGGGAATAAGAGTAAAGTGATGAAGTGTACGAGGTTGGTAGATGGTAGGGGGATGAATATAGTTTTGAATGGCGAGTTGCTTGAGGAGGTAGAGTGTTTTAAATATCTAGGGTCACATGTTTCTGTGGATGGAAGAATAGATGCAGAAGTGAAGTTTAGAATAAATGAAGTAGGAAAGGTGCTGGGAGGAATGAAAAAAGTGTTTAGATGTCGTTCGCTTAGAATGGATGTAAAGAGAAGGCTGTATGAGGGTGTTGTGGTACCGACTGCATTGTATGGGGCTGAAACATGGAATATGGGTGTAGCAGAGAGGAAAAGTTTGAATGTAATGGAGATGAGGTGTCTGAGGAGTATGTGTGGAGTGACGCGTATGGATCGAGTGCGGAATGATGAAGTGCGAAGGAGAACTGGAGTTGTTCGGGAGATGGCTGGTAGAGTTGAGCAGAGGGTGTTGCGATGGTTTGGGCATATGGAGAGAATGGATAATGAGCGATTGGTGAAAAAGATAACTAGATCTGATGTGAGAGGTGTAAGGCTGAGAGGAAGACCACAAATAGGATGGATGGACAGTGTGAAGAGAGCGCTAGATGCAAGAGGGACGTCTGTTGAGCAAGGAAGAGTGGCTGTGCGTGACAGAAATGGGTGGAGAGAAATTGTGAATGAATAAGTGATGACGCAGCCCTGAGGGGATATTCTTCCCCATTTGGTCTGATCAGCTATTTCAGGTCAGGTGCGGGTAAGGGGATGAGTCTGTTATGATGTGGCAGGGGTAAAGCAGCTCTGCTGTCGGGCCCTGCTGCGGATGTCACTGATTGCATTGCGCAGTTGACCCTTGTGCAGTGTGGTGCGGTGAGGATCTGTCCGTTCTCCCCTTTGGGGCTAAGATGCGAATGAACGTCTTTGAATGGATGAGTAAATGGGGAGTGTGTCGTCCTGTCTCGGCTACCTCCCTTTCCTTGGGGGAAGCAGCCTAGGTATATAGATGGATAGATAGATAGTGTATCAGTGCCTGTGTGTATCAGTGCCTGTGTGATTCAGTGCCTATGTGATTCAGTGCCTGTGTGTATCAGTGCCTATCAGTGCCTGCGTGTATCAGTGCCTGCGTGTATTAGTGTGCGTGCATGCGCTGATCAGTGCTTGTATCAGTGTTTGCGTGAATGAATATGTGCGCACTCTTTCAGCCTCTTCCATTTTGGACTGAAAGAATCGTTCCATTTCCTCCACTTCCAAACCCCGCATCCTCTCACGTTTACCTCATTCAGTTGCATGCACTCACCTCTGCATCATGTTCTCTGTCTCTGCCTCCTTCTCTCTGTCTCAGTCTCTCTCTCGGTCTTTCTACCCTTCTCCTTACCTGATTTCCTCTCCTCAGTTTTCCCTGTCCTTGTAACTGATCCAATCTCTCTCTCTCTAAATCTTCCTCTGCCTGTGCCTCTGTCTCTCTGTTAGTCTCTGCTTCCGTCTGTCTCTTTCTTTGTCTGTCTCGGCAGTTCCACTTAAGGTGAAGAGTTTTGAGATGTCATAAGTTGAATAAAATCTCCTGGTAGTTGCAATAATTAAATCTAGTAGACATCGTATTGAAGGGGTTCATTATAGTGTGGATACCGACAAGCAATTTTATTCATTTAGGAAGCAGACTTTCCTAATTGAAAGGGTGAGCTTTAGTCTTCACTTCCCCCTCATTACTGTTAGGTCATCGGATTGAAGGTTAGATGTCATAAGGTTTTGGCCCATATTATATGTGACTCTTGAGATTTCCTAACACGTTTTCCATAGCGAATTATTTTGTACATTACACCTTGGTGTCATTCTGAAGGTTACTGATGGAAATTGTGTCTATATCAAAACAATAAACGCAACATACTAAAGAATCCTTAAGGTTTAATACACATAAATCCCTAAAAAAAAAAAAAAAAGGGTGCTATGAAACCTATGTCGCTTGGCACTGCGTCGGGAGTGTTTGTAAAGATATTATTGACTGACTTTAGTAAGTGGTTTGTGAGAACTGGTATGTATGTATATGCACTTGAATGTCCACACGTACTTGCTGCTTCTATCTGTCTGTCTATCTATCTGTCTATCTATCTATCCATCATGCTATCTATTATGATTTGTAATTATAATATGGAGTCCTGACATATACACGCTACGTCTCCAATCCTGGCTGAAAGAATTAGAGGGTGTCAGTGTGGGTAGCACACACGTCTACATGTGTATTCTATTCACACGTACACACACACATGCTACTCTACATATTCTGTTCACACACATGGTACTCTGTATGTGTATTCTGTTAACACATACAAACACATACGCACACACACACTACCCTATGTCTGTCCTGGCCTGAGTGTATGTAAGTGTAGTCTATTCATAAACCCACACACATAAACAACTACTCTGTGTGTCCTGGCCTTTGTGTGTATGCATGTGGATATCAGTCAAGTACACACGTTTGCACACACACACACACACACACACACACACACACACACACACACACACACACACACACACACACACACACACACACACACACTACTGTCCTGGCCTTTGTGTGTGCATGTGGGCATTACTCAAGTACACACAGTTTCAAGCACACACACACACACACACACACACACACACACACACACACACACACACACACACACACAACCACGTCCACCTCGTGCGATACTTGGCTTTGGAAGGACCGACCAACAAAAGACCGCAATGCATAAACCACTTTGACAATGCAGTAAATTTAGGCGTTTCGACAGGGACCAAGACTTTTACGAGAGAGTGAAATAGGGAGAGAAAGACTGAAGCCAAGACGTAGGTCACAGAATCAGATGGGAGGAGGGGGTTGTGTTTATAACGTTTTCTGAATCTTATTTTAGGCCAGTCTCGCCTAACTTATCCATATTTGCTGGAACTGAACCTGGCCTAACCTCGAGTGACCTAATTCAACCTAAAATAACCCAAACTAATCTAACTTAACCTCACCTAACCCAGTCTAATTGTATTTAACCTCACTATCTCACGTAACCTCCCCATACCTAAACTAACTAATTCTGATGCAGCCTAACCGCATCTAACCCTGCCTAATCCTACCCAGTCTCACTTAACCATACCATACCCGACCTAACGAAACCCACTCAAGCCTCAAATGACCAAATCCAACCGAACCTAACCCAGCCTAACCCAACCCAATAGAACCCAACCCAAAATATATCAAAACCGACCTATTCTAAAGCAATCTAACCTAATCCGTCTATATCTAGTCGATCTGAACCCAACCCAACCAAAAATTATCTAATCAGACCAAACCCTGCCCAAAGTGACCTAACCTAACTTTCGGTCGCCCATAAAATCGCTATATAAGAAATTATGCTCTCTGAAAGTCTACGGGTGTAACAGTCCAAGTTTCGGCGGTTCTGTGTACAAGTAGAAGATGGTGTGTGTGTGTCTGTCTATGTGTGTGTGTATCTGTGTGTGTGTGTGTGTGTGTGTGTGTCTGTGTCTGTGTGTGTTTACGGTGTGTGAGTTGTGTTCTGTAAAGAAAAATTTATACTCTGTCTGTCTCTCTCTCTCTCTCTCTCTCTCTCTCTCTCTCTCTCTATATATATATATATATATATATATATATATATATATATATCTTTACTCCAGTTCAGTTTAGAAGTGCATGTGTAAGTCTGTGTCTGACCTTTTACCATATATGTCTGTCTGATTCGCAACGGCTTCAATATATCATCTTGCCTGGTCATTACTTACAGCCTCGTATCTGCATAATAAACCGTGAAATATTGTAACTGGCGGACCGTGGCAGGAATACGAGAGAAAAAGAGGAGGGATAAGAGATAAAGAGCTGAGAGTAAAAACAAAAAGATCAGAGTATGAGATAAAGAGAGCAAAAGACTGAAACAAAACGCAGAATGGCATGAATGGGGCCAGAAAAAGTGAAAAAAAGAAGAACGATAAAAAGAACACAGGATAACAGTAATATACGGCTTGGATAGGTAGCTCTGAGGTCTGATTAGGACTATGAGGAGTGCAAGTATAAGCAGACGAGACTACGTGGTTCAGAGGCTGATGAAGGCTATGAGAAGACCATGCATGATTTGAGAGAGTTGTCATCGTATAATCAGAGAGGACGTGTACGACTCCCAATATGGTGTATGTCTATCTATCTATCTATTGCCAGACGCCTCAATCCCGTTTGGGGTGGCCACAAACAAATCGCCTCTAAGTCGCCCTGTCCCCCGCCATTTCACTGCCCTGCTCCCAACTCACACCCCCTCTCTCATATACCTCTCCACCCCATCACTCCATCTCATCCTCGGCCTCCCTCTCCCTCTTCCCCCCTCCACCTCACTCACATACACTCTCTTCGTCAGTCTTTCACACTCCATCCTCTCCACATAGCCAAACCACCTCAGTGTGTTCCTCATAACGCTTCCTATCACATCCACATCAAGACCACAACGCTCCTTTATATCTTCATTCGTCAGCCTGTCTCTCCACGTGACTCCACAGTCTCCTCTTAAATAACTCATTTCCACTGCTCTCACTCTTGACTTGTGTCCTTCCAACAATGTCCAAGCTTCACTTCCGTGTAATCATCAGTAAAAAGCCTTGCACGAGGGTGGTCGGAATCTAAAAACATGCTCTTGACACATCACTAATAAGAGGAGTGTAATAGATAATAAACACCGTTGCACGAGAGACAGGTGGGAGGCTTTGAAAAACATACCATCAACAGATTACCAATAGGACGTGTGTAATAGACACCCATGTAACAGAGACGAGTAAACACCCTTGCCTGAGAGGTGGGGATCTGTTAACACACCAGTTATGCTACCAATTGGGAGAGTGTAATACACAGTAAACATGTTTACTTGAGAGGAGGCGGAAAGCTTTAGAAACATTCCAGTGATATATTAACCTCCATATTAAAGAAAGCACTGAGATATCTATTAACGCTTGCCATAAAAGACTGAACCTGAGTCTGTTATCTCGCAGCCACATACGAACAGACATAAAACAAGGCATATCCAATGTCTTTCGGTACAGCAACGTCTCTTCAAGCTTATTCTTACTTCAGACGATTTTATTCAACTTGGACAACGTATCTGCTAATGAAACTTGGGCAGGATATCTGGTAAACAAGGCTGTATCTACTGCAGTTTTTCTAATTCCAGTATTTTCCACGACGCTCTTATATAATCGTCCACAGAGCGAAATAAACTGAAAACATTTGCTGTATTCATGAAGAAGCAATCGTATCTATAAAAGGAACTGTTCTTAAGCAGTTCACCTTTAGTCACACGAGACATACAAGCATATAAAGCTGCAGTAACACAAAGCACAAACAAAATATATAAAACAGACGAAAAACGCAGCAACAGTTACAGAAAACACATGGAGCACGAAGCAAACACACACACACACACACACACACACACACACACACACACACACACACACACACACACACACACACACACACACACACACACACACACACACACACACACACACACACACACACACACACACACACACACACACACACACACACACACACACACACACACACACACACACACAGACGTATCCTTCCCCGCGCACACACAATCTGGCTGCAGCAGTTCAGTTTTTCTTCCTTTACTTTCAGCAACACTGATGTGGTTTGGTCAGAGGAAGGTAATGGGGAGTAAGAGATTGGCGTGGAAAGAGAGGTGGACCAAGAGCAAGGTGGAAGGATAGAAGTGAGGGAGTACATAAGAAATATATATGAAAGTGGGATAACAGAGAGAAAGGGGACGGAGGCAAAGAACAAACTGAAGTGACAGTGTTCGATAATGAAAGTTCATGACTGCATTTAATACTTTCTGAGATTTGCTCCAGAAATAAAATCTCTGCGCCCGCCTAACCGTCCCAACTCTACGGACGGACACCAGTGATAACATTACCCTCCATTGACTTTGGTGGAATAGATGTTCTGCTGTGGGATAGATAGTTGGGAGGAGAGACAGATTATAAATAATGAGGTGGTGGACAGAGAAACAGTCCGTGAGGGAAGGTGCATATGAGTGATGAAGTATAAAGGACAAAAAATAGGTAGGCCAATAACAACGTGGATGGAAAGAAAAGCCAAGGAGTACATGAAGGAGAGAGCATGTGAGTGAAGAAAGATGAATGAAAAGTTGGCAAAGAACTGGGTGAACAAACAGTGTGAGATAGTACAGCACAAAGAGAAGTATGTATGAGAGTGTAATGGTTGGAAGAAGAGAGGAAGGCCAAGACGATCGTGGATAGAACATGTAGGGAATACACAAGGGAAGATGTAGAGTGGAGTAGTTGCGAGGAGAAGAAAGGTTAATCTAGATCAAGGATGATGAAAACATATGGGTAGTATAGGACGGAGAGGTGGACGAGTGGTTGATGAATAGGGACAGAGATGAAGGAGCTTTTTGGTTCCGATCACATTTCACTGGATGAGGTGTCAGACAAAAACCTCTATATATTCACAGTTCCCTGAACAACAGAAAGAAACGCTAAATAATTCGTCAGGCTGAAAGGTAGACTGTTATTTCCAGCACAGTATCAAATCTGTTATATTCTGATCAGCCTCTAAGAATATTAACCACATCGCTGCCGTGGATGCATCTGGGTATTTTAGTCAGGCTAATACAAGGTTATTCAGCTCTGAGAAGTCTGTCAGTATAATCGTTGGTAACTTTCGATTATCCTTAAGCTGGTATGGACACAACTATTGTATTCAAATTAACATCAGGTGATTATTTTTACCTGAGACAAGTCATAACATTCCAAGGATAGATCGCCGCAACTTACACAGATTTCGTAATTATAAATTCCATCAGACTACTCACAGTTTTTTAGGTATTTCTTTCTATTTGCAGACGATTTTATCCAACTGAGAATACCGTTGGACTTTTTTTTTTTTTTTCCCCTCTCCTGGGGGAGGTGTTAATGAAGGTTATACGAGTATCAAACCTCTCTTGAAAACTCTCTCCCAAACTGAACCATATCGTTTGGAGTTAGTAAAAATAAATTAACTGGATACAAATATAATAGATGCTGGAGCTTCAAGACCCATTGATTATGCCTTTGGCGTCATGTGGTAAGAGAGAGTGGCTTTGAATGGTGTGGTGTGGCCTCGCTCATGTCGCCGGGAATGAAGTACCTCGCATCCCAAAACGTTAATGAGACAGACAGACACAACCTTTCCTTGAGATGCTATCGCGTCCTTTTTAAGCACTCCGGCCTGAAGGGATTTTACCTCTCCTGTGAGATGACATTTTCTCTTTTATTTCACTCTTACTGTCTCCATATGACGGCTTTGAAGAGACTTTCAGCTTTGAAGAGACTTTTAGACATGAAAGGGTTTCACACACACACACACACACACACACACACACACACACACACACACACACACACACACACACACACTAGAGACCGTACTCTAAATGGCACTCCAGCTGTGTAGCACACGTTTCTTGGTGATCTGTTTGGCCCGCTACACTATGACATTATCTTCTTTGTTATTTGTGTTGCTTTAATATCAACACAATTGCATTAGTAGTATATATTAATGCAGTTGAGGTGTGATGTGCAGAGTAAATCACTAAAGTAGATATGCTACGACATCACTAAAACAACTTATAATACGACGGCAGTGGTCTGCAGCATTTAGAGAGGTAGTTGGACAGACATACAGGCAACTCCCAGGAGAAAGAGAGAGAGAGAGAGAGAGAGGGAGGGAAAAAACGAGGCAGGATATTCTAGGTTAGTTAGAATTGCCAGAACGTGACACACATGTTCAGTGACAGAAAATAGTTGGCCCGTGAAACCAGTAGCGAAACGAAAGAAGTAAAAAGTTGGAGCTCGTTCTTCGTAATACATTTATCGCCCCGAATTTCTCACATGGTTCTATACCCTATGTCCTCTCTCCACCAGATGCATATATTCATAGGTTCTCCCTCACTCACATGTACAGGCTACCCCGTGGAGAGTGTGCCAAAAATCAGGAAGTTATGCTTGGACTAATTTTGAGTCATAAATGATATAAGAGCGTGAGTCTAGTTCTTAACCTGTACAGAGAGCTATGATTTCGCCAAGACGAGCTTCAGGATTGGCATATAATTTTTACATTCAGCGACTTCAGCAAGCCTCATAGCTCCAAGATACTGACGTGATGCTTTTGAACAACCAGAACTAACTACCCTATTTTAGCTCTTCCGCTAGTTAAATGGTGGGCTTAAGGTTTGGCAAGTGAATAAAATCCTCTATTCTGATTAAAATTATTCTATCAGCATTATGGGCAGACTCGACACATTACGTTTAGTTATATTACTCTCATGTAGCACAAACTTTGCCTTATTCCAGTGTTCCATGTTCGGTATCAAATCCGTGTTGTACAGTAGCATTGTTGAGATGATAAACTCTCATATCATATTTATTTTCCTTTAACCTTTTATCAACCCCCTAAAAGTCTCTCCCACATGTACGGTACCTTTTCGCAATCTTTGCTCGAAATTTTATACACACCTGCTTTGTTTGTTCTTTTTACGTATTTGTTAGTTTTCTGACTAACTTACCCACAGTTGTATTTCCTGCTCTGACTACCTGTATTCCTGCCATATTCATACAGGGAGAAACAGTGTCCGCTACACAGGGTGTGAGTACTATTAGTCTTTTCTCAGGTTTTTCTTTTTTGTATTTACTCATGTGTATTTTAGTGACACTCTTTCTAGTTCTGTGGATAAAATATGGAGGGTATTTTAGATCACTAAGAGCTTTAAAAATGTAAACATGTTCATCCAGTGAGGATCTGTCCCTTCTCCCCCTTGGGTCTAAGATACGAATAACTGAGTGTGTTTGGATGAGTAAATTGGGAGTGTGTCGTCCTGTCTCGGCTACCTCCCTTTGTGTGGGGGAAGCAGCCTAGGTATATAGATAGCTAGATTAGTTAAGTTTAAATGTAGATATTGTATTTGTGTGTGTGGTATGTATGTTGATTCGTGAAGTTTGAGGAAGGTATTTGTATTCAGGGGTGTGTGAACCCTGAACGTGACCAAGGCTGGGTGGGGGACTATTTTAAACGTAAAGTGTGGGGGTGAACCCGTTGGTGTCCCGCGCCACAGTGGACACCTGCTGGCTCCCACACACCCTCACACCTCCACACCACAGCATCCCACCACACCACAGCAAACCA